>NC_092187.1:25953509-25956009 GCF_043641665.1 Enoplosus armatus | reverse complement strand
GTCTGTGGCCACAGGCAGGAATGACTGTTCAACACGTCCCAGGAGGCTGTGACCTTCATCACAGCACAAACATCATGTTCTCCACATGGTTCTCCATCGTTTGAGCTTCGACTGGAGCTCCTTAAGGACGTCATCTCGCCATGCCCTCTTCTTCTGTGGTGGTTTAATGGCAGCGACTGGAGAATTAGCTCCACCAGCTGTTTATTAGCTCCACCTGCTGTTTATCTCCATCAACCAGTGAACTGATGTTCTCACAGAAACAAGCAGCAGGTCATTCTGTTCAAATTTGAGCTCATTTGGATGAAACTTGACTTCTAACAGTTTTCAGTTTGTTTTCAGAGGCCAGAAGAATCAATGAAAGCAGGTTTAATAATCAGAAATGTGACAAGTTCAAAAACATTCGTATTGTGTTTATAATTGTGTACAGCAGCTCCCCCAAATCCTACGTCCCCCCAGCTGAAGTCTTCAGGGCTACAGAGATGAACACTGAGGTCTGTAACGACGTCTGAACATGTAGGTTAGTTTCAGCGCTCGCTGTCTGTCAGGACGACTACTTACATTCTCCTTCTTCTACTTTTCTACACGTCTGCTTCACCATCAACTTGGTTTCATGTGGCTGCGTTCTTTAGTCCGTGACCACGTTTCCCGTAACGAATCCCTTCGGCACCTCTTCACATTACGTGACTTAGTATGATTTTATTTAACCAGGAAAGCCTCAGCGATTGTCTAACGGTCACAAATAAGGACAAGGAGGAAAAGAGGCTAATCAGGTGATGAAGAAGACGAAGATACAGTACAAATGTTAAAGCATAAAGATTTATTTTGATTAAAGAAACAATTCACAGGTCGGAAGATTTAACAAGTTTATTAAAGACGTGTAACAAATATAAAATAATCTGCAGAGATAAAAGAAGTCAAACACAAGACATGTTTTAGATGTTCATGTTCAGCAGAGAGGAGGAGGAGGAGGTGTGGAGGTCACAGGAGGAGGTGTGGAGGCCTCGTGGGGGGTGTGGAGGCCTCAGGGGGAGGCGTGGAGGCCTCAGGGTGAGGTGTGGAGGTCACAGGAGGAGGTGTGGAGGTCACAGGAGGAGGTGTGGAAGCCTCAGGGGGAGGCGTGGAGGTCACAGGAGGAGGTGTGGAGGCCACAGGAGGAGGCGTGGAGGTCACAGGGGGAGGCGTGGAGGTCACAGGAGGAGGTGTGGATGGCCTTGTGGGGGGTGTGGAGGCCACAGGAGGAGGTGTGGAGGTCAGAGGAGGAGGTGTGGAGGCCTCAGGGGGAGGTGTGGAGGTCACAGGAGGAGGTGTGGAGGCCACAGGAGGAGGTGTGGGAGGTGTGGAGGTCAGAGGAGGAGGTGTGGAGGCCTCAGGAGGAGGTGTGGAGGCCACAGGAGGAGGCGTGGAGGTCACAGGAGGAGGCGTGGAGGTCACAGGGCAGCTGAGTGAAGGAATGAAACACGGCCTCCTCAGTGGGCGGGACCAGCATAGACAGCTTAGTCTCTGATTGGTGAGATTTTCTGCTCCTTTTGCTCTTATTGGCCACTTTACGGTTTCTGGTTTGGATTCCGTCTTTCTTCATCGCCAGCGGCCTGTTGACCTGAAACACAACGTTTATGTCAAAGTACCTGCTGTACTTAAGTATTGGTCCCTGCTGTACCCTGTTTTGAAGTATTAGCACCTGCTGTACTACGTACTCCACTATCCACTCCACAGTCTGTAGTAGAGTCTGTAGTACCTGGTGCAGTCTGTAGTACCTTGTGCAGTCTGTAGTAGAGTCTGTAGTACTTGGTGCAGTCTGTAGTACCTTGTGCAGTCTGTAGTAGAGTCTGTAGTACCTGGTGCATTCTGTAGTAGAGTCTGTAGTACCTGGTGCAGTCTGTAGCACCTTGTGCAGTCTGTAGTAGAGTCTGTAGTACCTGGTGCAGTTTGTAGTAGAGTCTGTAGTACCTGGTGCAGTCTGTAGTACCTTGTGCAGTCTGTAGTAGAGTCTGTAGTACTTGGTGCAGTTTGTAGTAGAGTCTGTAGTACCTGGTGCAGTCTGTAGTACCTTGTGCATTCTGTAGTAGAGTCTGTAGTACCTGGTGCAGTCTGTAGTACCTGGTGCAGTCTGTAGTAGAGTCTGTAGTACCTGGTGCAGTCTGTAGTGTCTGGTGCAGTCTGTAGTAGAGTCTGTTGTACCTGGTGCAGTCTGTAGTAGAGTCTGTTGTACCTGGTGCAGCCTGTAGTAGAGTCTGTAGTACCTGGTGCAGTCTGTAGTAGAGTCTGTAGTCGAGTCTGTAGTACCTTGTGCAGCCTGTAGTAGAGTCTGTAGTATCTGGTGCAGTTTGTAGTAGAGTCTGTAGTACCTTGTGCAGCCTGTAGTAGAGTCTGTAGTACCTGGTGCAGTCTGTAGTAGAGTCTGTAGTACCTTGTGCAGCCTGTAGTAGAGTCTGTAGTACCTGGTGCAGTCTGTAGTAGAGTCTGTAGTACCTGGTGCAGTCTGTAGTACCTGGTGCAGCCT
>NC_092187.1:25883509-25948509 GCF_043641665.1 Enoplosus armatus | reverse complement strand
TTTATTTATAATATTAAATTATTTATAATTATTCTTTTTTTATATTTTTCTTCTACTTCATCGTGTTCCCTCCATGAAACCAAACCTACGTCCTTAAGACATTTTATTAGATATGAAAGCTGATCACAGAACAGCAACACAACTCATCAGTGACGTGTGGGAGGTTTTTGGTGAAGTGACTCAAATCAAAGAACTTTGTGGGGTCAAAGGTCGACACCCAGACTGTGAAGAGTTCACTGAAGCACCATAACCAATAAATAACAGGCAGCTGCTCAGTGAACTCTACAGGCTCATCGTGCTGATTGGATTGCCATAGCAACACAGTGAGGAGTTACAGCCATGTGTGATGGTTCATGTTGTTCATAAGGACCAGAGCTACTGATATGCTGATTGACAGTTACATAGACCAATGGGGTTGTGTCCAGGCCTTACTCACAGTGAGCTGAATGAAGTGTGAATGAAGGCAGGGGAGGTCTGGTTGACAGAAACGTGAATAAGATGAGTGACTCTGACCTTCGCGTTGATCTTTGATGTTGTTTCGGAACGACTCGTCATAACAGCAGAGGACCAATCAGCTGGCTGCAAATAATCTGACATGATCACTGTGCCTGCGAGGAGGGAGAAAGAAATGTCATCACACAGGATGTCTACTCCACCAGAAACACACACACATATATATAAAATGATTCAAGAAAGAAAAGATCAAATATGAAACAGACTTCTTCTGTTTGTCCAGTTTACAACACGTTCTTCAGTTTTCTGACAGACGGCTGCAGGAGATCAGGAGACAGACTGATGATGATGATGATGATGATACTCAGAGCTGGTGAGCTCCTCAGAGTCACTGTGACACTGCCGCTCTGAGGAGGAGGAGGAGGAGGAGGAGGAGCAGGAAGTGTGGGAGGTGACAGTTTGAGGCTTCCTTTAGTTTTTCAACTATATTTCTACATTCAACTATTTTTTGTGTTTACACAAACTCTGGTGTTCAGTTATCATCTGGTGACAGTAACTAAGTACATTTACTCTAGAGTACATCCCAGAGGCAAATATTGTACTTTTTACTGCACTCCGAGTATTTGTTGCTTCTCAGCTGAACATTTCCAAATATTTGCCACATTAGTATAAATGAAACTACGCAGCAGTATATGAAGTACTTCAAAGTAGATCATCTCAACCAACTGCAGCATTAAAGGAGTGTTTACATCTTAATACATCATTAATAACCGCCCCCCCCCACCCAGAGTCTGGTTCTGTTAAAGGAAGTGTTTCATGGTGAACTGTAATAATATTATAAAGAGGACGGTCTAGACCTGCATCAGGAGATGACTTCTGTTACTAATAACTAACTAATAATGATCCAATAATACAACAATATGGCACGTTCTGCATGATAAGTACTTTTACTTTTAATACTTTAAGTACATTTTGGTCTCAGAAACCTGGACATGCTGACTGGAGTACTAAGAAAGACACCAGGATCTTGTTTCATGTGAACTCCAGAGTAAATAAATCAGGTGACGTGTGTGAAGTCAGCAGAGTCCAGTGAATTCAAATCACCTGCTGAGGTGATTCAGTCCCGAGACACTGGTCTCTGTCCACAGGAGGTCTTTATATAGACGTTACATTATAAATATGAGACGGCTCTGAATGAACTAACGTTTTATTCATTCTAATGTATTCTTCTTTTCATGTTATCATGTCGTTGTTCACCGCAGACATTTGACTGACGACGTGAAGCTCCGTCCTCGTGAACTTCACAGAGATCAGTTTCAGCCGTCAAAAGGAGAAATATGATTGGTCGTCAGTCAGCCGTTGGTTCAGAGGCAGGAGGCGTGTCCCCACAGCAGCACAGGGTCTACCACGCTGCTCTGCAGGGGCAGGTCCACTGAGAAGTCAGTGGGCGGGGCCTGAAGACGCTGGCGGGGGGGTCGGGCCCCCCTCTGAGGGATGGGCAGCTCTGAGTGGTGAGCAGGAAGAGGAGAGGAGAAGAAGTATGGATGGAGGAGAGCCTGCAGAGAGGAGCAGAGGACCATCAATACATCTGTTCATCAACCGATCAGCAAGCTGATCAGCCTGCAGGTTGATTGATAAATGTTGAATAATCTGATTTACTCATCAATGAAAGAGCGTCTCAACAGAACGGTCTGAATCTGAGCAGCAGAGGAAGAGACGTCCTGACTCCAAAAAACACTGGATCCTATATTTCCCACAATGCAATTCAATAATGGATTCCCTGCGATACCAGCAGAGCCCACTAGGGGTCCAGAAACAGTGAGCTAGACTGATAGTTGATCCGTAGTTCTTGTGTTTCTGGACTTTATCGTCAATAAAAGCACTCGAACACAAAAGAAGACGGACCTCAGATCGAACCCTGAGGACGTCCACCTTCTGACTCCAACAGAACTAAAGTCCACTTCCTGTTTCCTACCTGCCTGGCGGAGCAGCGCTGTTTGGACGGATAAACCAGGAACTTGTAGAGCAGGTGGACAGCCTGAGGGGATGTGTCAGGGACGATCTCCTCCAATGGGATCGCTGGATTCTCCTTAAAGGTGATTTTATTGTAATCTGGCAACTCCACGATCTCCTGGACAGAGACACAGAGACACAAAGACACGAAGACAGACAGCGTCAACGCAGCGTCAGCACAGGCTCGACCAATGACAATTGAAGAATCAGCAGCCAATCAGGGAACAATCTTTGGTTTCCAAACAGGGAAACAAACGTCCAATAAGATGTGCTTCTGTAAACGTGCTCTCTCTGGGCGGTATTATTATTCACTGTCATATGATACTCTCCAGTCGATCCTGTACTTCAGTAAAAGTACAAATACAGCAACATAAAAATACCATCAGTCGACATAAACAGATACAAAATATCTGCAATCAGCTGACATTTCTGATTTTGACACTTGTGTTTATGTTGAAATATAAATGTCAATTAACATGTGTTAGGTTTCTATCTGTGTGTGTGTGTAAATGGTAAATGATCTCACTTGTATAGCAACCTTCACAGTTCCCAAAGCGCTTTACATCTGAGTCTCACTCACACATTCACACACCGATGGCGAAGGAGCTGCCTTGCAAGGTGCTGGCCTCCATCATGTCGATGACGGGGGAAGCCGGGGGGCGACAGTGCCACCATGCCGCCCGTGTGTGTGTGTGTGTGTGTGTGTGTGTGTGTGTGTGTGTGTGTGTGTGTGTGTGGGTCGTACAGGCCAGCTGTCTTGTGTTGGGGTTCCCAGCACTCTGAGGACACAGCAGAGCTGTTCAATATCGTTCTCTCCAGGAAACAGAGGAGACGAGTTCAACAGCTCCCCGAAAATACAGCCCACCGCCCTGAAACACACACACACACACACACACACACTTACTTCAGACTGCTGCTGCTCCCTGCTGTTCAGGTCTGAGCACCACATTATTTATTCATTTATTTAATAAAGGTTTCTGTAAATATGTTTCATCGGTAGTCAGTGGACACGTCTCAGAGTCAATAATATAAAATGAATCTTGTTGAAATTTAAATAAATAAAACACGCAGAGCAAAAATGAAAGAGAAGTTAAAGGTTGGAAAAAGTGAAGAAGTGAAGACCATTTAGTTATAACTATGAGGGAACAATAAATGGGTTTTAAGCCATTAGTAGAAGGGTGAGTAGTAGTAGTTTTAGTTTAGTATTCTCACCACAGGTCGACTCCCTTGTCGTACTTTCTGGCTCCGTACAGCAGCTCAGGAGCTCGGTACCACCTGAACACACACACACACACACAGAGTCAGACCCTGAGCTTTGATCCGGTCTGAGAGGACGCTACATGTGACTCTTTAAAGGCTGCAGTGTAGCAGGACGTGTTGCTCTGTCTCTGACAGTCTCTTGTCTCTCTGTCACTAACATCTCATGTCTGCTGAGTGCTAAATTAACTCACCAAATAAATAAATAAACTAATCAAAAAAAGTCTAATAATAATAATAATAATAATAAAGTCTCTCTGTGTTACCTGGTGGCCACCTGGTGGCTGTACAGTCTCTCTCCCTGCTCACTGAACAATCGGGCCAAACCAAAGTCTGCGATCTTCAGATGACCTGAAGAGCTGATGAGGAGGTTCGCTGGTTTCAGGTCCTACACACAAACACACACACACACACACACACAGACACACACACAGACACACACACACACACTCACACACACACACACACACACACAGACATCAGGGCTTTTGTTCTGAAGGGCTACATCTCTCTGTTTCCTAGATGTGTCTCAATATTTACTGTCTAAATTCTGAGTGTAAATTCATGAACACAAACCCCTAAAAACAATCCCACAATGCACTCTGTCACATTTTATAGATGCCGTGTGTCATAGAATCTGTGAGTGACGACACCAAATGTTGGCGATAAAATAAGAGTGACTGTAGAGGAAACGGCTCAGAGGGAGGGGAGGAGAGGAGGAGAGACGGGGGAGAAACTCACCCGGTGCATGATGTTGTTGTGATGCAGGAAGGCCACGCCCTTCAGCAGCATCATCATGTAACCTTTGACCTGAGCCGGGGTCAGAGGTCGTTGGGAGTTCCTGATGACCTCAGAGAGGTCAGAGAGCATGAAGTCAAACACCAGGACGAAGCCTGTACCGTGAGGGAAGACGTCCTTCAGCTTCACTACCTGAGGAAGACGAGGAGGACGAGGAGGGGTGTGAGGCTGATCTCTGACCTCTGACTCTCACACAGCGTCCTCTGATACTCACATGCTGGTTGTCCTCGATCTCCTGCAGGGCCTTGATCTCCCTCAGAGCCTGGTTGGGGATGCCGTCCTCCAGCCTCCTCAGAGCCACTTTCTTCAGGGCCACCGTCTCACCGGTCTGCCATCACAATCAATACATTCATTATTGATCAACCAAGCCAGGGCCTGTGCACAGACTCATGAGCTGTAAGAGGAACATTGTTTGGAGGAGCACACAGTCGAGATGCGTTCACAGCAGCCACAAGGCACGGACCTCTGGCCCTCAGAATAATCATTTTCATCATCTGTCACGTATCAAATCGATTAATTGATTAAAACTTTCAGCTGTAAACAAAAAGACTGGTTAGTTATGTTAGTTAGTGCTGTTGACCAGCAGAGTTACCTCGATGTGTTTGGCCTTGAAGACGATGCCATGAGCTCCTTCTCCGACCCGACCCAGAATACTGTACTGCTCCATGTCTTCGCAATCACTGTATCAGCCTGGATACGGGTCTGAGGGTTGAACCAGTCCTGACTGAACTGTGTCTGTCCACAGCTGAGAGCTTCAGATCTCCAGTCTTGTTAATAAAATCAAATATTTATTCAATTAAACTGTATTTAAATTAAATATAAAGTTCTTCAGGGGAAGTTTCTGTAATATGATAATACAATTCTACTAATCTTTGATCAATCAGGCCCAAAATAGATATTTCTCAGATGTTGGTCTGCAGGAGAGCTTCTATTAAATCAGACAACACGGACATGAAACATTCCGGTGGTGTGTTCATGAACCGTCGGTTATAAGTTGACTTGTTTATGAGATATAATACACCAGTATTCGTCTTTGTTGTAGCTTCTAGTTGACTGGCAGAACCCCGTTAATAAAACTAACAGGTCGTTGCTGCAGCGTTTAGATTGATTCGGCGTTTAAAACAACCGCAAAGGCGCAACCTGTTGTACAAAAACATCAACTCTTAGAAAAGAAAACAGCTAGCTACCTGTTGGCTAACGTTGCCTTGGTAACCCACTAGCTAAGCTAGCACAGCTAAAACGTAAAATTCAACGCGTATTGTTCTAAACAGCTGCGGTTGGCGCGCCACGTGAGTCCGACAGAAACGGAAGAGACGGTTAGTTACATCTTTATAAAAGACACAAAAAAGGGCTTAAATCCACGTTTAATGTTAAACGAGCTAGCTACAGAGCCGCCATGTTTGTTTACAGTGACGTCACGCGACTAGTCCAGGTACAGAAGCAGAGCAGGTAGAAAAGACTCTGTGGTCATCAGCTCATAAAGGACGAAGGCTGTCTGTACTCATGTGATGATCTTCAATACTTTGCACAAAAGTTTTCAGTCAAGTCATTTTATTTTATCGGAGCATCTTTAAATACAACATGTGTTGACCAGAGAAATGTGAAAGACAACTAAATGATTTAAAGCAATAAAGAGTACGCTGCTATAGATAAAACCATATATACTGTTATTAATACTGCTGCCTGTTTCATGTTCAAGCTGTTATTAATGTTGATCCACTCTTTTTGTATAATTTCCCCCCGGGGATCAATAAAGTATTTCTGATTCTGATTCTGATTCTTATTTTTGTCTCACTGCAACATTATTATGATTTTTTTCTTTTCTTTTATATTTATACAATATTGTTAAATATTCTTTCTACATAATGCAAGTGACATTTCATAAACCTATGTTCTCTGTATGTTCGCTATTAACTACAAAAAGGAGAGACACTCTTGCTCAAAGAGTTGGATGAATGTAAATTTTGAATATTGCTGCCATGAGCCAAATGAAATGATCAAATAAACAGTGCATTGTCATTATTATTTATTTCTTAAATTAAATATTCAGTAAATTAAAGGTGCCTTTTAGTCTGAAGATACTTTTTACTGTGCAACATTTATCTGACAGCTTCAGTTTCTTTACAGATTCTACAAAGTAAACTTGTGATCAGTTTATAAATGTGGTATCATTGTTATAGATGAAACTATCCAACAGAATATAAAGTAGTTCAAATGAGCTGTGTGAGGTGAGTATTTTCACACTGTGGTATTGCTACTTTTACTTCTACTTTTGAGTAATAGATATGAGTTCTTCTTCCATCATTGGCTTTTTCTTTGGCATTGCTCTTTCTATTTACTCTAATTCTGTGGCTCGAGCGCTTGCTGCTTTTATTTTGAAATCTGGAAGTTAATCCACATCCTGTGCAGAGCGGCGTTTACATGAGGCTTCAGCATGCTAACCGGATGCTAACCGGACAGATTGTAGGTCGGTAATGACTCCGAAACGTTCTCGTTAACCCCAGGCAGACCTTCAGCGGGTTACCGGAGGAGTTCATCTCCCTCACGACCGGAAGTTTGGATTTAAAGAGAAGATAGCGAAGATGTCTCCGCCTGTTGATGCTAATGCTAATGCTAACGTGAACCAGAAGGTTCTGCAGTATGAAAACTTTATCAACGAAGTTCTGAAGAGAGATTTACAGTAAGAGACACAACCTGCTTCATTATTCACACCTGTACAGGTGTTTGAATGTGGCGGGAAGTCACTGCATTTACTCTACTAGCTTACTGGACTTTAGTAGCTTACAGTTTTGAGGTATTTATTCCGCCTTACAGCTCTGTGACAGCTCTGTGACAGTCGGGACAGTGTCTTTGAATGTTTTAAATGTCAGAGACACTGGACAGACACCAGAGAGGACAGAGAGCAGAATACAACTTCAGTCACCACCAAGGTGGTGGTCAGTGTGTGTGGTTAATTCCCAATGTTCAGTGATCATGTCCATGATGTGTAATGAGTGTGAGACAACATGTCGTAAAGGTTTTATTATTATTGTTTTATTCAGCGACCGCCTGTCAAACCTAGAGTCTGTGTTGTTTCTCAGGAAGGTGTTGGAGCAGAGAGATTCAGTTTATGAGAAGATCTCACAGTACCTGCAGCTGAAGAACACCATACAGAGTCTGCAGGTACACACACACACACACACACACACGCACACACGCACGCACGCACGCACGCACACACACACACACACACACGTATATTTAGAAAAAGAAAATACTAAGTGAGAAATTGAAATCAAGATATTTAGATAATATGGTTAAATAAATAGAAAGAACTCATATATACAAGTTGTATCTGTTACAGAGACAGTTTCAACAATTCAATTCAATTCAATTCAATTTTATTTATATAGCGCCAAATCACAACAAAGTCATCTCATGACACTTTACAAAATAGAGCAGGTCTAGACCGACTCTTTATAATGTTATTACAGAGACCAACAGGTCCCACCATGAGCAAGCACTTTGGCGACAGTGGCAAGGAAAAACTTCCTTTTAAAAGGCAGAAACCTCGAGCAGAACCAGACTCTAGGTGGGCGGTCATCTGCTTTGACCGGTTGGGTTTTAGGGAGAGAGAGAGAGACAGAGACAGAGACAGAGAGATAGACATAGAGACACAGATAGACAGACAGACAGACAGACAGATAGGTAGGCAAAGATGTATGGCAGCACTAACAGTAGAAGTAGCTGTAATGTTAGCTGAGATTAATAATAGGAGCGTTAATAGTGACAGAACTACGACTAAACATAATAACTGTAGTGATGAGAGTCAGGCAGGCCCATGGCAGCAGCACCCAGGCGTACCAGGACCACGATCCACAGCGACCTATGAGTCGACAAAGCACAAAGAAACTCCGGGGAAGAAATAAAGTTAGTAACATGCATTGGACTGTGATGAATGTGCAAAGATGAAGAGGGAGAGGAGGAAAGCTCAGTGCATCATGGGAAGTCCCCCAGCAGTGTAGGCCTATAGCAGCATAACTAGGGGGCTGGTCCAGGCAGGCCTGAGCCAGCCCTAACTATAAGCTTTATCAAAAAGCAAAGTTTTAAGCCTACTCTTAAAAGTAGAGAGTGTGTCTGCCTCCCGGACCCAAACTGGGAGCCGATTCCACAGGAGAGGAGCTTGATAGCTGAAGGCTCTGGCTCCTGTTCTGCTTTTGGAGACTCTAGGAACCACAAGCAGCCCTGCATTCTGGGAGCGGAGTGCTCTAGTGGGGTAATAGGGTACTATGAGCTCTTTAAGATATAATGGTGCCTGACCAGTAAGAGCTTTGTAGGTGAGGAGAAGGATTTTAAACTCTATTCTAAATTTTACAGGGAGCCAGTGCAGAGAAGCTAATACAGGAGAAATATGATCTCTTTTCCTGGTTCCTGTCAGTACACGTGCTGCAGCATTCTGGATCAGCTGGAGAGTCCTCATGGACTTATTGGGACAGCCTGATAATAAGGAATTGCAATAATCCAGCCTAGACGTGACAAATGCATGGACTAATTTTTCTGCATCTGTTTGAGACAGGATCTTCCTGATTTTTGCAATATTACGGAGGTGAAAAAAGGCAGTCCGTGAAGTTTGTTTTACGTGGGAGTTAAAGGACATGTCCTGATCAAAGACAACTCCGAGATTCCTTCCTGAACAAAACAGCCTTTTTGTTCAAAGATGAAGATTTTGACAGTAGAGAGACAGGAAAGGCATCAGAAAATGAAGCATCTCTGACGGCGTATTGGGACCATTGTAAAAAAGGATGACAGCTCCGGGGAGGGGCTATTCCAAGAATGAACTCCATACTTCTGAGATCAAAGTCGGACGATTATGAGACTTAAAACTTGGATATTCTGTGAGATTAAAGTTGACAAAAATTGATTTATCTTTTTAAACCTGATGAATATTAGCAGGCAAAACAAGAAGTGATGTCATGACTTGTTTCCTAGTTTCTCTCAGTTTAAAGGAACCTATTATGCGTTTCCTTGTTTTCTGTTAACAAATATATATATATATATATATATATATATATATAATGTTACAGTGTCGGATGTTCACATCAAACATTGCCAAAGTTTCAGATAATGAGGTAAACGTATGTAAAAGTAATCTCTGTGAGCAGAAAGCTTCAGGCTGCTCTGAACACGTTTCAACAGTTTTTTCTACTTTGGTGTCGAGCTGACGTCAGATAGTCACGGATGTCCTTATATGGTCATCTGCTCCAGACACAGCAGTGACAGCACGCCTACGAAGAAGAGGGACGCCTCGTCCACCCGCCCAGTCTGTCTGAGTTATTCTGTGTGTGTGTGTGTGTGTGTTCCTGCAGGACTCTGGCTCTCAGCAGCTGAAGACAGATGTTGATCTGGGCTGTAACTTCTACGTCCAGGCTGAAGTGTAAGCTGCTGATCAATAACTCTGCTTTCTACTTTGTATTCATATGATGTGTTTTATTCAGTAGTCGGTCGATCAATTGATTGATTGATTACTGTTGGGGATCCTGTGGTCTTTTTCTCTTCGTGCAGCTGTCAGGTTTGTTTTGGTTCTAATCTTGGCGTTTTAGAAAAAGCAGTAAAACTTTGAAGGAGTCTGTTTTAACCCCACCCTCTCTTCTTCTTCTTCTTCTTCTTCTGCCAGCGAGGACTCATCCAGGATCTTTGTGGCCGTCGGTTATGGTTTCTTTGTGGAGATGAACCACGACGAAGCTCTGCGGTTCATCAACAAGAAGACGAGTCAGCTCACAGCGTCAGTTCATCATCACAAGATAGAAAACACACAGGACAGGAAGTGTCACAGCCGCATGAACCTTTTTTCTTCTGAGGTTTTATATCTGCAGTAACCTCCAGCAGAGGGCAGCAAGTTAAAAAACAAACAGCACTGATCTCAGATCTGCTGCATCACTTTAGACACCTCCCCTCAAAGTTCAGCCTGACATGTTTGAATCTCCACTAGAACTTAAAATGAAGTGTTGTGAGTTTGAAGTTTGATGTAAAGTGAAACAAAAAACATACTGACAGTTTGAGTTTCAGCCGTGTGTTAGCTCGACGCTAGCTGCCGCAGTTGTTATGAGTGAGAGATGCTAACTCTGCTAACATTGTGTGTTTCAGCTTCACAGAGAAGCTCACCAAAGACTCGTCCAAGATTAAAGCCAACATCCGCATGGTGCTGGAGGTCAGTCATTAATCATTAATGAATCTTTCATCTCTTGAATGTCACTCATCTATCAGCAGCAAAACTGGATGATGATTACTTCCCAGGAAACGTCACTCTGGTCCCAGTGTTTCTCACCACAAATGAAATTTGATTTTGTGTGGGTTGTTTTTTTTGGATGTTTAACTTTTCCAGCTGTATATCTAAGTAATATCTTTGGGATAATTTACTAATATTTATATATATTATTGATAATTTATGAATAGTTTGTAGATATTTTACACCTAACTTTCTGATATTTTATTTCAGATTTTACACTCTGCTCTGTTTATTCAGAATATTTTGTGTTGGAGAGTTAATGAGGTTTGGAGAAGCGTCTTTGCTTCATCGACATATTGGACCCACATTAAAAGTTCCTGCAGGTATTGTGAAAAGGGATCAGAGTTTGGGGAGAAAAGCTGCAAGCTGGCTTCCTGATATTCAGATGTTAAATTAGACTTCATTAATCCCTGTGGGGAGAGTCCTTCTCAGGGACCAGCTCCAGTTCTGAGGCTGCTGCCTTGCTCAGGTTTATTCTGAGCCCCACCAGGCTCAACTTCCTGAGGCCACAGTGTCAAACTCTGAGCCTCCTCGCTGCTTATTTAGTCAACTTTACATCAATTGAATCACTCATTTTACTCACTCATTATTAATATTAATGATCAATTAAGCAAGAACCGCGAGCATTGAATCAGATGTTAGTTGGAGTCTGTGTCCTGTTTTCGGGCTCTTCAGGTGTGTTTTCAGTCAGACTCTCAGCAGATGAGAAATCTGATTGGCCGCTGTCTTCTTCTGCTCCTCCTCAGGGTCTGAGGGAGCTGCAGGGACTGACAGACCTCCCGGAGAGCAGAAGAAGAGAAGTTTTCTAGACTTTTAGAGAACAGTTCAGACCTGTTGGACGTTTAATAAAACACGGTTTGTTCTGAAGGAACAGGATAAAGCTCCAGTCATCACAGGAGGAGGGGATGTCGCGTGTTCAGCTGTCCACATACTTTTGGCAGTGTGTTGTTTTTTTTCCAGATGAAATGATGAGTTTGAGTGTTTTGGACTGAATGTGAAAATAAGACGCTGACTGTTGAGTTCAGTGATAATAAAAACATTCAGCCACCGGCTCGGCTGCTCTCAGAGCTGCTCGGTCAATAACACAGAGCCTGTTGCCATGGAAACTGGATGCTAAATAGAGGCAGTGGCATAAAGAAGCTGAGAGATGACTCTTGAAATAGACACACACACACACACACACACACACAGTTTGGTTGTCGGATGAATTCTCCTGAAGACAAACACTGACTGAGTGACTGCAGCTAATTGACAGTCTGAGTCCTGGACCAGAGACGGTTTAGAAAGTGGACCCTGTTAGAGCCTCTTGGGTTGGACAGCAGTTGTTGGTTTGGTGCTTTGCTCAGCGGCTCGTCGGCAGCAGCAGCAGCAGCCACCTCTCCTCTCTTACTGTGAAACAACAACATTAAACTGCTGAATAAACTCAACATGGCTGTAAATATCTTGGCAAAAAGTTCAAGATCCCCTTACTTTCTTTTTTCATATCGTTTTTTGAGCTTTCAAACACACATCATGGTCTCAGTGAGCAGATTCATTTTCTGATTTTTTTTTTAAAGCTCAGTTTGTTTAAAAAGTTGACAAAACAGCAAAATATTGTTATTGAACAATTGAAGGAAGAAAATCGATTTGTCCTATATTAAATATATCTGTCATTTTAGAAATACTGAAGTCATGAGTCCATGTCTCCTTGTAACTGTTCAGTTATATCTTAGACTTGGTAAATTTGTTTCCTGTCATATTCACTCATTGTGTGTTTGTCATTGTTTTTTCATTTTTAATTTATTGATTTGCCATACGCATTTAAAACATCAGAATCGGTCTTAAAAACATATTTGTAATACAGTAAATGTGGTCCTGGTTCAGGCTCCAGCTGACTCGAAGGTATCAGGACAATTTTATTTTGAAAGGGTTGGTCGGAAGCTCAGCGGCTCCTCGGCAGCAGCAGTTGTTGGTTCGATGATGAAGATGATGAACAGAAGGAGCGCAGCGTCATGTCGTGCTGACGTCACCACCCTGCCTCTGCAGAAACACTGCCGCGCGATGCGTCAATTTTCACACCAGTAGATTAAAAAAAAAAAACGGAACTCCGACAAAGTGCGACGGTTTTCCTTCAAAGTAAAAGCGCAAACTTTGTTTTTGCCCAAATGTTTGCTTACATTCACGTTGTAGGCTCACAGAACAAAATATCTAGAGGAACCTTTTATCTAAAGATGGAGACACTTCTCTGAAACGCCTTGGAGCACTTAAGTTTACTTTGTGTGCAGTTCTATTTATTCAGACGGGCCACCTGTTGGGTGGGATGAAGCAGCTCTACTTTTGTCGGAACCACTGTGGCACATGTTTGAGTTCAGATGGACTTTTGTAGGTGGTGGACTTCCCTCCAGGATGCACTCTGTGGAAACATAATCATACAATTACAGGGTATTACAAATAAAAAGAATACAATAATGAACTATATATAATATACATATAATAATGTGCATTAATAAATATTTTTAATATATTAAATTATGTTATTAAATACTTTGCTCGGTAAATTTAACATATGTGTAAAGTTGCCATCTCAAATAATATTTTTTACAAAATCTCAATTGAACGTCCTCTTCTCTTTTCTCATTGTCTTCATCAGCAGGCTCTTCAAAACGTTGGCAAAGCAACAAAATATTGAACCACCGAGGAAAGAATATAGATTTGTTTTTATATTAATTATCTCATCAGAAATACATGAGGGCTTTTTTCACAAGAAAGATTTCTCTGTTCACATTTGCTCATAAAACACGGACACCTGATCAGCGTCATAGTCAATCCTGATTCCCCCAGCAGGGATACACCAACCAAACTAGGTACAGTTTTCTCAGTATTAAACTCCTTCACACTATGTCTCATTTTGCTCCTCATTTTAAGTGTTCAGTTATATTTTCTGTAAATTGTATCTTCTAACATTACAGTTCATTTTATCTTAATAATATTTTGCCTAATAACGCTCCAATTTTGTCAAAATAAAAGAACCAGGTCTATTTGGCTCCATTAGCGGACTAAATCAATAATGACCTTTCAAGCTCAACCATAGTCAAGTTTTATGTTGAAATCCTTCACCGGAAGTGTGATCGTTTTGCTTGTGTTTGAACTGCGGCTGCTCTGACTGGTGGAAAGTAGTGAGGGGGCGTCGGAACTGGGAAAACACACCTAAGTGATGACTTTAGTGTCAACTAACAGACGAAGACTTGAGTCCGCAGATTGCGAAGAAACAATCAGGCGGATTTTACAAACTACTTTTCCTCCGTCTCGGAGGACTCTGGGTGGTTTCTGGTGAACTCTGTGGATCCAGTCCGCAGTCAGCAGCGCTGTTTGGGGGCTGACGCACCAGCAGGGGAGGAAGGCGCGGGGGGGGTGGGGGGCTAGGCTACTGTTTAGCACGCTAGGCTAACCGCTTCAGCCCCCAGAAAACCCTGAACTTGGAGAAACTTCAACGTCTAAAAAATGAGCAGCAGCCTGGCGTTGAAACGGCTTCTCCGAGAAGAAAAAGATAACACCATTTTACCGCCAAGCGTGTTAGCCTGGCAGCGTTAGCATTGCTAGTTAGCCAGCTAGTTAGCTCACATCAGCGCTTGTCAACACGCTCTGACAGCAGCGTTGTAGAGGAAAGGAAAACACCTCAACACACTTTATCGACGTCCGCAGGAATAGACGTAACTCACATTTTATGCTAATGCCAAGCTAATAGACATTAATTAACATTGGCATTTTAATTAGCACTCAGTTGTGTGCGGCTAAGGGCTGTAAACGCGTCTGTTAATGGTTTCTTAGACATTAGTGGACCTTTTCTATTTCTGTCGGTGCGTTTGTTGGACGGTGTTTCCTGGACTGAGCTAACTTTTAATTTCCGAGCTGTCGGTGAGCGTGCTGTTAGCATGGAGGCACTGGAGCCCTGCACCAGCAGCAGCAGCTCCGAGCGGTTACATAACACCAGCAGGTCGCGGGAGAAGCTTCTGAACGTCGCCTCCTCCTCGTCCCCCTCATCCCGGCTCTGACAGCTGTAAACTGTTCCGACAAACCCCCCGACAGACAGACAGACAGACAGACAGAGAGAGAGAGAGAGAGAGAGAGAGAGACGACACAACCACAACACAGCAGCATGGAGGAGGTCTGAGACAGCAACAGAAACACGAGACGGAACATTTAGCTGAAGATGGATTCAAACCCGCTGATAAACGGTGAGAGATGCTGCTGATGGAGCTTCTTCATGCTGTGTTTACATGCTGCTGATGGAGGACAGCTGTGTGTGTGTTTCTGTGCAGTTTGGAGGGAAACAGCAGCAGCAGCAGCAGCGTTGCAACAGGTGTGTGGAAGCTGCCGAGGCCTGCAGCAGCCTGCAGCAGCCTGCAGCTCTGTGTGTGTGTGTGTGTGTGTGTGTGTGTGTCGAGGTGTGAAAGCAGGTATCATCATCATATTGAATGCTGGGTTGGATCTGATTTGTTGTCCTACTGCTGCCAGCAGGGTGTAGAAACTTGCAGTCTGCTCAAGGCCAGGTACATTTGAGAGCGTGTCTACAGGTGTGTTTTCAGGTTGTCCATCAGATCAGCAGGAGAGGAGGGACTTCTGTTCTGATCAGAAAGTTGTTTGACAGAATCAACATAAATACAGGTTAATGACAGCTGTGCTGACCTGACCAATCAGAGAGGGTTGGAGGAGACAGGAAGTTGTCTCTTTAACTCTACTGACACACAGACATGACCACACTTCCATTCTGGTTTTCCTAAAGCTCTTATAGAGATGTAACAGAAAGAGGAATAGAGATGTGTTTTCATATTTAGCTGGCTTACTGTGGATGTGGTCTCACAGTCTTGTAGGGATCTCCAGATCACGTTTTGTTGCTTTGGTACTTATATTTACCTGAATGTTGATTAAATACGTCTCTGACACACTGAAACAGTTGGAGGTCATAAATCTGACGCACATTATTTACAAGCTGCTCGATCCAAATACTGAAGGTCCTGATTCAGAACTATAAAGTTTATATTATTGATCTGACACGAAGGACAGTTTAACTGGAGAATGTGACTCCTGAAAGTGACGTGAGATCAGCTAGAGAGAAGACGTCTCACTCTGTTGGAGTCGTTGCACTTCTGAAACGCTCTGGTTGTACAATGGTGTTGCCTCGTAAACAGTCTTTGATGGAGTTCAGACACGTTTCATTTTGTTTGTGACTGAAGGAACATTAATTGATCAAACTGCAAGCATCATTTGGATGCTTGTTTCTTATTTAACTGACAAAGAACTCACTACATGCTGATGATCCGTTGATGTATTTGAGTCTACTTTCAGAAACATTTGAGTCTCCTGAACACATTCACAGAGCGGAGAGAGTCCGTGTCACACAGGTGTGTGTAGGTCAGTGCTCAGAAACCAACACACAATCACTGCAGTTTCGCACACAAAACAGAACAAAATAGACCTGAAGTGTAAAATTGAGCCTCAGGTTACGAGCCGTTACAGCCGGATTTATTAAAAGAGAAGTGTATCTGTTCAGACAAATTATTAGCTTTATTACATTTTTACTTATTAGAACTTTGTATTACTTTCATTTTCTTTATGAAATGAGGCACATCTTTACATGTGACAGCACATTCATTGCACTTAACTACTACTTGAACACGGATTTGTTCCCCTGTTTGCTGAATATTGTATGTGGAGCGAATGACAATACGTTCAACCTTGTAAATGGTAAATTCTTGTAAATGGATGACTGAAAAACGCATATGAAACGGCTTCCGTGTAGACACAACGTCAGTTTGATCACGTCAGGGTCTCACACCAACGTCCAAACAGCTTTCATCAGATAGTTCCTGATTGAAATTTTCATTTTTCCAGTTTTCACACATTTAGACAAAGTTCTTGTACAGCTGTTTGTGTTTAAACAATAAATATTTGACAACTTTGGCTAACTGCAATATAACAGAAAATCTATTTACATGTGTGCATGTGTATCTCCAGTATCTCCTTTCCTTTTCACTACTTTTCATGTATTTTCATTTCTTATTCTTTATTAATATTCTGTGTATATACAGAGTAAAGTAAGCCATCAAAAAACGGATCCTTTTTGTTTGAATCTGGTTTGGGGTTGAACGTCAGGTATCAGATTGATACAAGTATTGAAAATGTCAAAACCCAGCCTCGCTAAAGAGATGATGTTGATTGTTGTCATGGAGACAGGTTGAAGTCAGTGATGTAATATTCACATGTTGTCATGGCAACACTGACGCACTGTGATGTGAACATTGGACAGTGTTTGTGAGATATGACATGTGTTGATGATCTGAGTCAGAAAAGTACTGACAGGATGAACTCTGATGGGGAGTCACTGTAGTATCAGTACTATCAGCAGTAACAGTAGTACTGGTAGTACCTTTAAGGTGTGTGTGGGGGGCCTCTGTGTTTACGTGTGTCTTCCGGCTGTTGTTGAGATTAGTGTTGATTGACAGACTGATGTCAGGAAGCAGAGGAACCACAGTGGAACAGGACGTGGTCTGGAAACCACACTCTTCTTCTCTGGTGGAGAAAGTGGTTTACTTCTTCGTCTATTGCTGCTGAACTGTAAGGTGTGAAGTCAGTGGGCTCCGGCTGTTATCTCAATGTGTCGGATACATTTAATCACCTGGGAGTTTCACCGTGTGTTTCCCACAGTTGTTGATATAATTCCTGTTGTTCTGGTCAGCTCCCAGTATGAAGTGAATCAGACTGGGATGAAAGCAGTGTGGAGCTCAGTCAGCGTCTCTGTGGAAATAAACCATAAACAGACTCTACCTTTTGTTGTATGGAGGCCTGCAGGACTGAGATCAGCTGCTGCATTCATTCCCTGTTAACACACACACACACACACACACACACACACACAGTGTCCTTATATCTCTTTCAGAGACAAAGGTGGTGAAGGCTGGAGAACGTGTGCGGTGTACACAGTTTTACACCTTTTTTAGTGTAAAAATCCAGATTTTGTCAAATGAAGGTATTGGGCTGATCATGGTCCGCAGGCTGTAGTCTGGACACCCCTGCTGTAGGCAGAGACTGTACATATCTCGTCACCATGTCATATCTTAGGCTCGTTTTCAGGCTGTCAACGTGAGTCAGTGCTCAGCAGATGAGCGTCAGCTGTTGTGTTGAAGTGCCTTTGAGCAGGGCAGCAGCAGAGCACTGAACACCAGCCTCTTCAGGTCTCTCTGTCTCTCTTTATACCTCTCTCGTCCCCCTGTCCTTCTCCCTTGGTTACCATTGATGAAAGGTCTCTCACCATGGCGATGGTTACCAAGGTGTCTGATAGGTTAGTTGTGTAACAGGTCAGCCAATGTTAATGAGGCTCATTTGCATGGCTGACTGGCATCTCTCGCTGTAATCTGTTTAATGTCGACGGTCTCATGAGGCTTTCTGATGAAGACAGCTTCTTCAAGTTAATCCAGTCTGTGTGTGTGTGTGTGTGTGTGTGTGTGTGTGTGTGTGTGTGTGTGTGTGTGTGTGTGTGTGTGTGTGTTCCCGTCTGTCTACCTGTCTCACTGTCCATCCCTCCACATACTACAGTCTTAGGCTGACTTCATTTAGGATCCTGGTGTCCTGAGGGTAGAAGCTCTTCCTGCCGTTGTCCAAGTGGTTGGGATCCTGAATGATTCTCCTGGCCTTATTCTTGCAGCACCTGGTATAAATATCCTTTAGTCATAACATGTCCCAAACACTATAGATCTGATTATGTATTATGAATATCAGCCGAAATATTGTTACCAGATGATTTTATTGTAACTCTCTGTTATGGTATTCAGTAGTAGTTCAGTATCAGGCAGGCCTCAGGAAGCCCCCCAGATCCCGGTGCACCTCATCTCACTGTTCCTTTACTATGTAGATGATGGCATGAGCAACAGCCACACTCATGACATATCTAACAGGTGTCTTTGTTTCAGGTGAGGTGCCCCCCCTCCACTATAAAACACTGCAGAAAACCTTGGATTAATGGAGGGAAATGATTGACAGATTCACTGATAATGACATTAATTGTTAGTTGCAGTCTGTTTGTTGGGTTTATTATTCTGATGACCTGCCTGCCTGCCTGTCTGTCTGTCTGTGTCCCCCCTCAGCCATGGACCCGTCCATCACGCTGTGGCAGTTCCTGCTCCACCTGCTGGAGGACCAGAGGCAGCGTCACCTGATCTCCTGGACAGGTGAGGACGGAGAGTTCAAGCTGCTGGACGCCGAGGAGGTGGCACGACTGTGGGGGCTCCGCAAGAACAAGCATAACATGAACTACGACAAACTGAGCCGAGCTCTGAGATACTACTACGACAAGGTACTACCAATACTGCTGATAATACTGCTGCTACACAAGAGCGGACTCAACATAAACCACAAGCAATTTAGCCACACGCTGCAGTATTACTCTAAGGTGCTACTGCTAATACTACCCGTACTTGTAATACTGCTGCTAATGCTATTACTCCTGCAACTACTGCTGCTTGTTCTGCTATTACAAAGGAATACAGAAAACATCAACTTGAATAACACCCACATCCATGTAGCTTGCAAAGTAACCTGTTTAGTGAAAGGCAACAGAGTTTTGTTGACAACAGAGGCGACGTTATATTTCAAACCTACCGTTAGCTCGCCTGCTATGAAACTGTCGAAGTACAAACTGCCACATTAGCAACCAAGCTAAGCTAATGAGTGAATGAGTTTACTAACTGACTATTAGTAAGCCTGTTTGGTCAGAGAACTTCATTTTCCTCTTTGATAACTTTTAATTGAATGGTGAACGAAATGTCGGGGGGGAGCAAACAGACCAGTGGAGAGAAAATAGAGAGAATCTCTGGGTGCTATTATGACTGACTAGCCAGGCTAGCAAGCTAACGGTTAGCCAGCCACAGCAGTTCACCAACTGGCCCTGCAAGTTGTCACTGCGTCACCAAGCTTCCAGCCTCATATTTCGTGTGAACGAGCGAATGTCACTTGACCACTGCTTTATCACTTTACGGGCGACACCAGAACCGAGAACAAACTGCTTTACTTGGTTTCTGTTTGATATCTGAATGGCTGTTGAGCTCACATCCTATCAAAGGATGCAGCTGATGTGTTTTAGTGGAGAGTGACCTCACCTCTGAGTCGGCGCCTGGTCTCTGGTCCTGCGGCTCTGTTTATTTTGTTGTCTTCTTTCAGAACATCATAAAGAAAGTGAGCGGTCAGAAGTTTGTCTATAAGTTTGTCAGCCAGCCCGACCCCTCCCTGCCTGAGGGGGCTCGCAACGGGGAGGAGGGTCTGAGGAGGGACACCGACCCAAACCAATCAAAAGGCCTGGGGGGCGTTACCTCTACATGTCCGTCAAAGGGCTTACCCCAGGTACATTTTGACTTCTGCAGGATGTGGACACACAGAGATATTAATATGAACATACTGACTGGTTTATTGATTGATCCATCCCCAGCGCTCGTCGCCCAGCAGCTCCCAGAAAAGCTCTCGTAACGACTACATGAAGTCCGGCCTCTACTCCACCTTCACCATCCAATCACTGCAGGCTTCTCCCAACCCACGGCCAATCAAAACAGAGCTGCTGCTACAACAAGACCCCGCCCCCAAGGTTGATTGCACGGCCATAGAGGTGAGAGAGTCGAGCTTTTCTACATGCTGATGTATCATTGAACATACGTGTTTCCCATCAAAGATTCTTGTAAAGAAAATAACTAAAACTAGATTTAGACACTTTCTGCTCCTTGTTCAGGAGATTTTGACGCATCAGGTGGACCAAATAGATTTTATTACATGCTTGTTAAATGAAAATGGCTCAACAACAGCTGATGTTAATGACAATGTTTTGGCAACTGGATTGAAAATGACCACAGAGAAGGTCTGCAGAGGTGAAGTGGTTTGGTGAAGAGACGCAGAAGCGCGTAGTGAAGCTGTGGACACACAGAAGATCACTGTTTATCACGTCTGTCCCTGAACACACCACTAATCCTACAGCAGGACTGTGTGTCACATGTATTCAGCCAGGTGAACGTGATGATGTCTGTCGTCATGAGGTGGATGCCCTGTAATTAAACTACTCAGTCTGAACAGGCTGTTGGTGTGTGAACGTTTTACAGATCTTACTTAGGGGGAAAATCACAGCTGGTCTTGGATCAGTTCTTGGTTTCTGCAGAGACCCTCAGATTAGAGATTGAGCATGATTTTGAATACTCCACAAGATCAACCCCTCTATCCTGATTTTTCCCTCCTCCTCCTCTTCCTCAGGTCTGTGTATTATCAGAGTCAAAGTCCCCCCCATCAGTAGGTGGAGCTGTTGACTCTGCTCTCCAGGTGATCGTCACTCAGCCGTCTCCCTGTCCGACTCCGGCTCTCAGTCCCCAGATACCAGCCAACGCCACCAGCCAATCACAGGTCAGTACCAGGCCCCGCCCACTGATTGGTCACTTACTAGGAGCTTGGTGTACTCTGTGTTGAGAAAGACCCTATCTCTCCCTTTCTTTCCCAGAATCCTCCTGCTCCCGCTCTGAGTGACCCTCCCCAGATTTATCTCACCAGCGTCGGGGATCCGTCCTCCCTCACCCCCCTCATCCCCCTGGGTCCTGTCGGTGGCTCAGTGAGTCCTGTCCCTCCCCCACACATATCGATGGGTCCCCAGGGTCCACAGCAGGACGACTGCGGGGGAGACACCAACTCCGCCAGCTTCCCCCCTAACCTCCACACTGCTCCTCACCCAACTCACCCCCCGCCCGTCTTTGTCATCATCAACCCCCTTCCCTCCCAACAGCAGCAGCAGCAGCAGCAGACGGCCATGTTGGCTGCTCCCCCCTCTGTCGGCCCTTCTCCCTCCATTCCTCCCCCCTCTCGTCCTCCTCCTCCCCCCATCGTCATCAAGGAGGAGAACCTGCCGTCAGAGGAGGAGCTGCTCGAGATGGTGTCTCTGGAGGAGAAACAGGTGGAGGAGGTGAGAGGAGATGAACTTTTTATGAAGTTTTTAAAGATAGACATCAGAGAGAGAAAGAGACGCTGCAGAACCTGTCTGAGTATCTTTGTGTTTTCATGTTTCCTTCAGTGTCTCAGTGATCAGTGACAGTTGTCTGTCCGTCCATGAGGACACTGCAGACAGGAGCTGCTAACAGCTGATTCAGCTGCTTTAATGGAGACCGTGTGACTACATGTGAACAAACGAAGAGAATAGCAGTACCTAACTTTAGTCGAATTTAACAAGTTTGTGATTGTACTTTGTATAAACGTATGTTAATTAATACTTTGCAGACCATTAAAGAGGCGATCACAGTATTGATCAGGATGTTAGATCAATGTGGGAAGTTTAACTAAACTCTCAGACTTGTCTATACCTGAAGACTTCGATCCTTTACTCTAATGTAATTATTCCTTCGTTGCTAATTGGACAGTTGTAATAAGTGTCATTCTGTGTCCTGATTTCTGCTGAGTCGTGGTTCAGACTTTGCTCCTCCTTCCAGGTTCCTCAACTGATCTGTGGCTCGGGGGAACCAGAGCCCCCTCTCACCATCGTGGAGAGCACGCCCCCTCCCTGCATGCAGCCCGGGGTCGGAGGTCAGCAGCCTGCAGGGGAGGGTGGAGTGGAGGAGGAGGGCAAGGACACACTAACAGGTAACAGGAAAGGACAGGATGTGGCAGCCATCTTGGATTGGTTGTTTCAGTTGCTGCAGTGTCACTGGGCTGTAACTGAAATGTTTTTACACTTTTACACAGTTTAACATTAATGTTAAACAGAACAGAGGTGCTTCATCACACAGCATAGGCCACCAACTATTAATTATTATAAACATTAAAATCTCAACATCATCTCTACTTAATAATATCAGTCCTCTCTGTCTGTCTCAGATCCCTCCGTCCCTCCAGTGACGTCCTCCTCAGCCTTGACCCCTCCAGTGACCTCGATCTCGGATGCCGTTCCTCCCAAACCAAAGAAGCCGCGGGGCCTGGAGCTGCCGTCCTCCCCCTCCCTCCCCCCCGGCCTCTCCCTGGATAAGGTCTGCAGCCTGCGCTGATCATTATTAACCAGTTAATTAGCAACAGTGTATTAAAGATTGAATGAGCTTCCAGGATTGGGAACCAGGTGACATCATATCCTGTGTGTCCTCTGCAGGTGAACGCAGCTGTTAACAGTTTATTGGCTCCTGGATCAGCAACCAACACGCTCACTCCGACTGTCATCACCTCCCACGCTCTGGTAAACACCCACCTGTCTGCCTGCCTGTCTGACTGTCTGTCTACCTGTGTGTCGGTCTGTCCGCCTGTTTGTCTGCCTGTCTGCCTGCCTGTGTGTCTACCTGTCTGTCTGCCTGCCTGACTGTCTGTCCACTTGTCCGTCCACGTGTCTGTCTACCTGTCTGTTCAACTGTCTGTCTACCTGTCTGTTCAACTGTCTGTCTACCTGTCTGTCTGTCTGCCTGCCTGCCTGACTGTCTGTCTGCCTGCCTGACTGTCTGTGTGACCTTGCAGTGTTTTCTTGTGTTCTCATGTGTTCTTGTGTGTCTCCTGGTCCAGACTCCGGTCCTGTTGACTCCCAGTCCTCTTCCCTCCACCATCCACTTCTGGAGCACCCTCAGCCCCATCGCTCCTCGCTCACCAGCCAAACTCTCCTTCCAGGTAAAAAGCCTCCACAGAAAGAATCTTCTCACAGGAAACAGTTGTTCTGTCCTTCTGTTTGGCTGTGAAACATCTGCAGGAAGGAATACATACAGTCACAAGTACTTTTACTTTTGATAGCTACATGTCATAGTAAATGTGTCTGAGAATACTTCTGTGCTGTTAGTGAGTTAAACAGGACGTAAAGGATCGGAGGACTTCCTCTATCACTGCTCCGCTTTGTATCCTCACAGATCAGCTGTGTGAACGACTGCCGCTCACCTTCTCAGAAAGAATTCAAAATACTGACACGTAACACGTTGGTTCATTTTCCCCACAGGATGAACCCTCATGACTTCTGTCACTCCCTTTCTTTCCTTTAGCGCCGCCAGCAGGTCAAACTTGTTTGTTTTCACATCATCAATGGAGGATATATTTTAAACTGCTTTGTTTTGAGATTTCTTAAAGAACCCTTTGAACTTAATGTTACTCTGAGGTCCAGAACACACACACACACACACACACACACACACACACACACACACACACACACACACACACACACACTCTGTACACTGCATGTACCTGTACCTGATCCAGGTCTCATACAGAGCTGGTGTCTCTGCAGGTTTCTGGATTAGTCCTCATGCCATCTGTTAGACAGTTATTAAAGGTTCAGTTCTCTCTGGTCCCTCTCGAGGTGTTGGTCCGCTCAGACCGTCTTATGTCTTCAGGTTTGGATTTATCTGTCTGAGTTTGTGCAGAACTGAATCCTAACATTTAGAACCTTCCTCAGTCCCTGTCCCTGTTAGTCTGGAGGATCACACCTCATAGTTCTTATAGGAAATGGTCCCAAAATGTGTTTACATTCAGGGGCCGGTGTCAATGTGGGACTTTACAACACTGTTTATTATTATAGACTCTGAGCGTTTTATGACCTCGTTTGACAGTTTTGTGTTTTTCCAAATCATTTCTTCCTCTGATAGAAAACGGACATCTTTAAAGGGACCACCTCCTTTTGTGCTGAATGTGTTTGGTTGTTGTGGCTCTTTGTCGCCTCCTTCTGGTGCAGCTGAGAAATACAAGCTGAGACCACACAGATGTTCATACTCTACACTGTGACACAGTCAGCTTCTCTATTATTATTATTATTATTATTATTATTATTATTCTTGGTTCAGGGACTGAAAAGTGCTTGAATGTAACTTTTAAAAAGCTGAATGAACAAAACAGATTCATCAGGTTCAAATCAGCAGCTTCATGGACAGATGAAACACTGAGCAGATTATACAGACGTATGATAAACATAAAGAGGACTTATCTGTGTGTGTGTGTGTGTGTGTGTGTGTGTGTGTGTGTGTGTGTGTGTGTCGTATAGAAGTACAGGATTAGAGCAGCTTTGATGTTTATCTGATGTTTCTCAGATCTCCATATTTTATATTCAGTCTCTCTTACAGCAGAGAACATGTGATTCATTCGTGTAGAAACAAGTTGATTATAGTTTTAACAGAGGCAGCGATCACCGTGGCAACTAATTTATTAATTTCTCACTGTGTCCAATTCAGTCATTATATGCTTTTGGTATAAATTTTCTGTGAACCATCCAAAGAAACCTCAAATGTCAACCTCAAATTTTGATGTCCCGATGTCTTAATGTCCTAATAATATCAGAGAAAGTAAGTAGTAAGTAAGTAATTATGAAAAGTACGGTGTTCAGTTGGTACTCCTTTCTGGAACATTCATCCGCATCAAGGACTTCATCTCCCCACGTTACCTTCAGGTTCCAGATATTTTTATGAATTCTAAACTCATTTCATTTGAATTCATTCATTTATCTTATTTGGTCTAAAAAGTGTCAAATATAAAAGAAATCCGAGTCATCCTTGAAGAAGATGATGCTTGTGTGATCGTAGAATCTAAACTCTTGTTCACGTCATGTATGATGAGGTCGTGACCTCAGTGCAGCCGGAAACTAAAGAGATGATGGTGATGATGATGATGGTCTTTTTTAAGTTGTGATTGATTCTGATGTGTTGAAGTGACACCCCCCCCCCCCCCCCCCCCCCCCCCCCCTCCCTGTCTGTCTCTCTCTATCTTCAGTTTCCCACTAACGGCAGTAATCAGATCCACATGCCGGCTCTGAGTGTTGATGGTCTCTCCACCCCCGTGGTTCTCTCCCCCGGGCCCCAGAAACCCTGAGCTCCCTGCCCACCTCAAACAGCTCTTCTCTGGGCACAGAACTCACCTCACCTCCCGGAGGGTTGGAGGAGAACTGGATCTGGACTGATGTTGAATCTCTCCACTCAAACCAGGAACCACGTAGTTTTTGGGCATTGTCGCCTGACTGGTAAGACTGGTAAGAGATTTGATGGTTTATGGGGACCTTTCACTGGTGGAACTATTCACAGCTGGAGAATCATCGTCCAAACCAGAGAGAAGTCCCAGTTTGGTGAACGTTGGTGATGCCGGAGCCTCCGAACACCTCTGCTGGTACTTGGACAGAATATTTAGAGCAGGTCTGTCTCGGCTTCATCCTCCTTAAACCCTCCCCTCATTTCTTTCAGAGTTTTTGTAGCGGCACTTGAACACTATGACGCAGCTCCTCACTTGAACGCATCTTGAGAAGCTGACGGAGGAAGAGGAGGAAGAGGAGGAGGAGGAGGAGGGGTTTCTGCAGCTGCAGGATGAAGCTCTTTTTGCTGAATCGAACTGTTGGCCTGAAAACACGAACAGACGTGTTTTGAGTTTTTACTGAGAAAAGATGAAAAACGTTCTGATCGACGGGCTGAGGACGTTGTTTCCTGTCGGTTCGTCTCGACTCAAACAGGAAGACATTTTCAAATTAACTGTTTTGACCCGAGCCTCATTAATATTCATGAGGCCGTCTGAGGAATCTCCTGGATTTATCTCAGATCTTTCCGGCGCAATGTTTTGCTCTTTATGGTCTGTTTTTTAACAAGTGGTTATTTATTTCTGTTTCCTGTTTTCAGCGTTGTGATTCATCGATGTTACCTGACTGCTGTCATGGCGGTCGTCGTGGCTCCTGACTGTACTGGACAAGCTTGATCTTCTCACTCCCAGATGACCATTTTATAAACTTAGTCTCCTGGATTCGACTTTTAGGGCCATTTAAGGGTTTTTGCTTCGCTCTCATTGGCTGCTTTTAAAGGCCACGCCTTACTCCAGTTATGCATGGCCTGTTATTGGACTGACCAATCAGAGGAGAGATGATGGTGATGATGATGATGATGGGAGTTTTTACACAGCCAAGTTATTTCTGTAAAATGTGACAGATTGTATATTTTCTAAAAGAGTCTTAGAGTTTGAAGCGACTCTGGAGTTGACAGAGGACGTCGTCACATTCCTTCGGCTTTAAAGGTATAAATGATGACGTGTTTGTTTTATTGATTATTAACCGGTTACGGTTTTCATGTCAGCATTCATTCCAGACGTCAGTCAGCTTTGATCGATGAAGCCTCGGACTCGTGGTGTTTTAAATCTGCAGCGATGTTGCCACAAGTCTTCACGTGAAGACGGAGGGACGTGTTTTTAATATTCTGACGTCTCACCTCAAAATAGTGTTCAGCTTCAGCTCCTGAAGCTTTGACTCTTTGACTCTTTGCAGACCTGGAGTCAGCGACTGTCTGTCATCAGACTGTAAGAAAAGAGCTGCTCTGAGTGCAGTTTTCAGCGTCCTCTGGTTATCACATGACAACTAACCCGTTTCTCTGACGACTGAGTGACTCAACAGGCCGTCCTGACGGAGCAGAGCCCGTCGTAGCTCCTCAGCGGTGTCACCGTGTTTCACTGACGGGAACTCGTGGCAACATCGAGATCTGCACGACGCCAAAAACACTGCTGCAGTTTTTACTACGTTTTTAATGTAAAATATCCAAAGTGAGGTTGAACCGTCTGATTCTGGTTCCTCTAAAAAAAGACTGTTGTGTTTGTTGTTGTTGTTTCTGACGCTAGCTGAGCTCTGTGGTTGCCACGGTACCCTGACCCGACTGTTGCTGACCTGCAGGTTGTTGCTGATGTTGCTGTTATTGTTGCTGCGGAGCTGAAGCTCCTTGTGATGATGCTGTTAATGTGTTTCTATGCTTCTGTGTGTGACGCTGAGGCTGCTCACACTCACGCACACACACTCACAAGCACGCACTCACACACACTCACAAGCACACACATGCACACACACACTCACTGACACACTCGCACACTCACGCACGCACTCGCACACACACTCACTCGCACACACTCACTCGCACACTCACACACTTGCACACGCACGCACTCGCACACACACTCACAAGCACGCACACATGCACACACACACTCACTGACACACTCGCACACTCACGCACGCACTCGCACACACACTCGCACACACTCACTCGCACACTCACGCACGCACTCGCACACACACTCGCACACTTGCACACGCACGCACTCGCTCACGCACACATGCACACACACACTCACGCACACACTGACACACTCGCACACACGCACACGCACTCACACACTCGCGCACGCACTCGCACACACACACACACTCGCACACACACACACTCACTCGCGCACTCACACACTTGCACACGCGCGCACTCACACACGCACGCACTCACACTCACTGACGCACTCGCACACACTCACTCGCACACACACGCACTCGCTCACGCACACATGCACACACTGACACACTCGCACACACACACACACACACTCGCGCACGCACTCGCACACACACACACACACACACACTCGCGCACACACTCGCACACACACTCACGCACGCACTCACACACTCGCACACACACTCATGCACACTCACACACGCTTACTCACACACTCGCACTCACACACACACACACACACACACTCATGTACACACGCACGCACTCACACACACTCGCACACACACTCACACACACTCACACACACACACACTCACACACACACTCGCACACACACACACTCGCACACACACTCACTCGCGCACTCACACACGCTTACTCACACACTCGCACTCACACACACACACACACACACACACACTCATGTACACACGCACGCACTCACACACACTCGCACACACACTCGCACACACACACACTCACACACACTCACACGCACTCACACACACTCGCACACACTCGCACACACACTCACACATGCACACGCACTCACACTCACACATGCACACGCACTCACACTCACACACTGAACTGAGTGAAGCTGAAATTCACTGTTTTCACATCAGCTCATGTTTTAGTTTATTAGAGGTCTCCGGTCCGGAGTGGACGGCATCTTTTCAAGAGATGGACGTGTCGGCTGTCGGCCAGCTGCTCTCTGGTCAGTGATCTACAGCTGATGGGATGTTGCCTCTAGTGTTGGAGCTCCGGCTAGTTAATCCACCTGGAACCAGATCCAACCTGGACGCAGCTGTCAGAACCCAGAGCTTTTATTCTGTTAATCCTTTTGTCCAAAAGTAGAAAAGAGGAAAGAGGAGACGTGTTGAATCATTTCAGTGAGCTCAGCCTCAGATCAGTTCCTGGTGGTGTGATTTCCCAGCCTCAGCGATGACATAAACGCAGCACCAAGCCATGGTGTTGGACTGTTCCCTCCTGTTACAGCATGACTCTATTTTTCTATCTCTGAAGTTTAAAGAGCGACGAAGCCTTAAAGAGTTCAGAGCTGCAGAAGAAGAAGAAGAAAAATAAGCCATTTATTGTGAAAAGGTTTGAGTCCGACATCTTTAACGTCAAGCTAACGTTTCTCTCACCAGCACAACACGAAGAATGTTTTTATATTGATCAGCAACAGCGTTGCATTCTGGGTAATGTTTTTTGAACTCTGAGGCAACGCTGGCTGGAAGAACGCTGTAAAAAAAATAATGTGCCAGGTCTGAACTGAACTGTAAAATGTCAACCAGACGTGTTTCTATCAGAGAGCTGCTGAACAAAGACATCAGCACAATATTGATCAGGTGAATCAGTTTCCAATATCAATATATATTGTCATGTAAGGAATTTGCTAGAAAATCAGTTGTGAAGTTAATGTTTTTATCCAACATGTTAAATACTGAACAAATCCGAGAACTTTATCAAGTGGATTAAAAACAATAGAAGCGTCCAGTATTTGTATAAATCAGAGCAGAAGATTCACCCACTATTGACAAATCAGCAACTAATAATTATTAACAGAACTGTATTTGTTGAGATATTAAGATAACAATAGACAGACGTGACTTTGAGTCTCGAGTTGATTTCGTTTTTCTTTGATGAAAGTAAAACAAACAAAGTTTTCCAAATGAAAATAAAACCTGGCACACTGTTTTCCCGTCTTTAACGATCCAGCCGGTTCGCTGGTTGTGATTGGCTGCAGGAGCGTCTGTCCTCTGCTGTTTGTTTGGATTCATGAGACGTGGGGACGATCTGGTGTGAAAGCAGCGCCGCTCCGTCAGACGCTCCTGAAGGTTCCTGCCATTTCGATGTGAACGTTGTTATCTGGAGCGTTCTGTCTGATCAGCTGCTCAGTCCATCCTCAGTCAGTGACCTTTGACCTTCAGCTCAGTGTTTCTTCTGCTGATTCAAGAGTTTGATGCGACACCTGAGAGACACTCACATGGCCTTAAGGATGTGGACGGGGCTGCCACTTTAAAACATCACTTAATCAAATGTATTGATCCCCACCTGAGTCGCTGCTTCAAACATTTAAATGAACATGAATGAATCTGACACACACACATCAGTTTACTTAGTCTATACCTGTCCCATGATCCTTTGCAGCATGATGAGATCAGACAGAAAGCTCTTGGAGCAGATGATTGACAGGTCTGACCTGTAAACATCTTTTCTACCAGCAGGTTGAAATGTTTTCTGTACATAAATGAAATCTAAATATAATCTGAACATATGAATCTATATATTCTGAGAGAGTCAATGACGTTGTTCCTGTGGCCTATTGTCGCTGTCAGATCCTGCGTGGCCCCGCCCCTCCCCGGCTGTGATTGGCTGAGGAGTTTATTGATGTAAAGGGGCAGGGTCTGCTTTTATTTTTCTGAGACAGACTTCTACATGTTCCTCGTGTCATTTACTGGAGAAATTTAAAGAAAAGCTATTTTTTATGGACATGACTTTAGTTTTTGTTGGTGTAAATGTTCTACAGATGATTCTTCTCTTTTTCTACCTGTTGTTTCAACACACACACACACACACTGGGAGGACGGTAATAAAGGCATTTTGTCCTGCACAGTCTGGTCTGTCTCATGTTACAGGATGTTCGAGGTCTCTCTCTACACATTTTCGTGGCTGTGTTGTCACTCAACTCAACTTTCTGCCGAGTCAGCGTATCTGAAGGTCAGTGAAATCATGAACTGCAAAGGTGTGCGAGAGAAACGTGGGCGCAATTAAGAGACTTGAGATGCACCCAATGTGAGTGCTGAGGTCACAGAACACTAAGACTATTGGTGGATTGTAGAGTCCAGAGGTTAAAGGTCACGATCGGCCTGAGCTTTTAATGATGTGTGTGGAGGCAGCTCATTAACGACGACCAGAGGACCAGACTCAGCAGGACGTCCGACACCACACATGATGGTGATGATGACAAAAGGATGGAGGAGGAAGAGGAGAGAGAAGAAACAGTCTCATAGAGACGACCCTCGTTTCTCTGGGAGAACTCTAACAGCAGCACTCAGCTGGGGGCTTGAGAGTATCCCCACACCCGCCCAGCACCTCTCACCCTGGGCAACTCTGGGGAAAAAGAATCCACGTCCCTAGAGCCAGTCTACGATGCTGGGTGTCAGCACGCCTGGGCCCCCGCCTGTGCCTGCCACCTAGCTCACAATGCACCTGGCCCCAATACCTCACCCTGCGGGGGGGTGGGCCCGCGGGGCGGCTGCCTTGGGAGATCCTACCCGGAGCACACAGCTCCACGTTAAGGTTTCGATTTCTTTTAAAATTACATTTAAATGATTTTTTGTTCGTCACACCGCATCAGTCTTTACCTTTGGCGCTCTGGCAAAGCCTCATGGGAGCTGTAGTTGTTGAACACAATAAATGTTCCTGTCAGAATGTGGGAAAACCTCAGGAGTTGATCCTTTCATAGAAGCTGGAGGGATCTTTAATCATAACAACTGATCTCAGGTCAGGTGTTGGTGTGTTTGTGGGCCTTGGAGTTTGTTGATGAGAGAAAGTAGTCATCATGTTTTCAGATTATTCAGAATCTGCTGACTCACTGATGATGATCTGATACCTGATCAATGACACAGCCTGGAGAGCAGTCACCATGACGACCACACACACAGAGCAGTGATCAAGACTGATTTTCCATCTATTGATGAAGAAGAAACTGTGAGGTGAGAAAGAGGAAGACAGAAAACATGGGGGGGGGGGGGTCAGAAAGTTTGGTTCCCTGTCTGCAGTTTGAGCAGATTTGGGATCAGATTCGGCTGCTGTCAAAATATCTTACTTTCTCCTTCACAAAGCCCTGCCCCCCTTAGTTACTCAGAATCAGAATCAGAAACTGTTTATTGCCAAGTAACATACATTACAAGGAATTTGCTGTGGTCTGAAGGTGCTACGTTTTTTTAACATATAATCTTGACATGTAAAAATATAAAGGTAAATAGATAAATAATGTACGAACATAAAATAAAGTGTCCAGTAGGGGGTGGGTGCGTTAATGTAACGTATAACTTGTGTTTTTGTTGGGGGGGGCGTGTTCGTCAGGTTGACTGCAGAGGGGAAGAAACTGTTTTTGTGGCGGGAGGTTTTGGTCCTGATGGACCGCAGCCTCCTGCCAGAGGGGAGGGGGTCGAACAGATGGTGTCCGGGGTGGGAGGGGTCGGCAGCGATCTTCCCTGCTCTCCTCAGGGTCCTGGAGGAGTACAGGTCCTGAAGAGATGGAAGGTTGCAGCCGATCACCCTCTCTGCAGAGCGGATGATACGCTGCAGTCTGCGTCTGTCCTTGGTGGAGGCAGCAGCGTACCAGACGGTGATGGAGGAGGTGAGGATGGACTCTATGATGGCGGTGTAGAAGTGAACCAGCATTGTTTGTGGCAGGTTAAACTTCCTCAGCTGCCTCAGGAAGTACATCCTCTGTTGGGCTTTCTTGATGACGGAGCTGATGTTCAGCTCCCACCGGAGGTCCTGGCTGATGATGGAGCCCAGGAAACGGAAGGACTCCACAGTGTCCACTGGAGAGTCACACAGGGTGATGGGGGCGGGTGGGGCTGCGCTCTTCCTAAAGTCAACAACCATCTCCACTGTCTTTGAAGTGTTAAGCTCCAGGTTGTTGCTGTTGCACCAGGTCACCAGGTGGTCAATCTCCCACCTGTAGGCAGACTCATCCTCTCCAGAGATGAGTCCGATGAGGGTGGTGTCGTCCGCGAACTTCAGGAGCTTGACGGACTGGTGACTGGAGGTGCAGCTGTTGGTGTACAGGGAGAAGAGTAGAGGAGAAAGAACGCAGCCTTGAGGGGAGCCGGTGCTGATCGTCCGCGAGTCTGAGACGTGTTTCCCCAGCTTCACGTGCTGCTTCCTGTCAGACAGGAAATCTGTGATCCACCTGCAGGTGGGGTCAGGCACGTTCAGCTGGGAGAGCTTGTCCTGAAGAAGAGCCGGGACGATCGTGTTGAAGGCAGAGCTGAAGTCCACAAACAGGATCCTGGCATAGGATCCTGCGGAGTCCAGGTGCTGGAGGATGAAGTGTAGAGCCAAGTTGCTGGCGTCGTCTACAGACCTGTTGGCTCTGTAGGCGAACTGCAGGGGGTCCAGCAGAGGGTCTGTGATGGATTTGCGGTGGGACAGGACCAGGCGTTCAAATGATTTCATGACCACAGAGGTCAGGGCGACGGGTCTGTAGTCATTTAATCCTGTGGGCCCTGGTTTTTTGGGGACAGGGATGATGGTGGAGGCCTTGAAGCAGGCTGGCACGTGGCATGTCTCCAGTGAGGTGTTGAAGATGTCCGTGAACACCGGAGACAGCTGATCGGCGCAGCGCTTCAGGCAGGATGGGGAGATGGAGTCTGGTCCAGCAGCTTTCCGGGGGTTTTGTCTCTTGAAGAGTCTGTTCACATCTCTTTCAAGGACAGACAGAGGTGTCGATGCTGGAGGAGTGGGGGGGCACTGTGGGGGGCAGCTGTGGTGGTAAGAGGTGTGAGAGTTCAGCCCCAGGTGTAATGAGGGGGTTGGGGCTGTTGGGCTGGAGCTGGTGGGTGATGGTGTGGGGGATGGTGTCAGGACTGTCCCATTGTCTTTCAAAGCGACAGTAGAAGTCGTTGAGGCTGTTGGCGAGGCGTCGGTCGTTAGCAGAGTTGGGGGCTCTTGGCTTGTAGTTGGTGATCTGCCTGAGCCCCCTCCACACAGAAGCAGAGTTGTTGGAGGACAACTGGTCTTGTAGTCTCTCAGAGTCGTTTAGCTTCCTTCACCGCCTTGCTAAACTTCCTCCTCTTCCTTTTCCAGCCTCAGCTGTCGCAGTCTTGCTGTGAACCAGGGTTTGTCGTTGTTGTAACTCACCCTGGTCCGAGTTGGTACACAGCAGTCCTCATAGAAGCTGATATATGACGTCACAGCCTCTGTGTACTCATCCAGACTGTTGGTAGCAGTCCTGAAAACATCCCAGTCAGTACAGTCCAAACACGCCTTCAGGTCCTCTGCAGCTTCACTGGTCCACTTCTTCGAAGTTCTCACAACAGGCTTAGAAAGTTTTAATTTCTGCCTGTATGCGGGAATCAGGTGGACCATGTCGTGGTCAGAGTGTCCCAGTGCAGTGCGGGTGACTGCCCCTCCCTGGTGGGGCATTTAATAAACTGTTTGTATTTGGGGAGTTCGTGTCTGAGGTTACCTTTGTTAAAGTCACCGAGGACAATAACTAAGGAGTCCGGGTTGGTCCGCTCCGTTTCCAGTATCTGGTCGGCGAGTGCGCGCTGTGCGTCCTGCACGTTGGCCTCCGGTGGAATGTAAACACCGACCAGAATGAATGAAGCGAACTCACGGGGGGAGTAGTAAGGTTTACAGTTTATGAAAAAGGTTTCCAGGGAAGGAGAGCAATGCCGTCGCATCACTGTCACGTCGTTACACCAGCTGCTGTTGATGTAGAAACAAATACCTCCACCCTTTGTTTTGCCGGAGAGGTGCGCGTCGCGGTCCGCTCGGAGAAGCTGGAATCCGTCCAGCTGCAGCGCCGCGTCGGGAGTTCTTTCCCCAGAATGTCCCACAAAACAGCTGAAGGTGCAAGAAATTCGGGAAACAAATCCACTGGAGATGTTCCTCTGATGTTCATGAGCTCTTCTCTGAAAGAGCTCCGTGAACCAAAACAAGAAACGCTATTTACAAACAAAACAAGGCAAAACAATGTGCTCCAACAGACCGAGGCAGCCATCTTGTTCTCAATCATCTGTAAACTGGTGGACGCACTGAAGGGGCGCGCCGCTGCACATGGGAACATGGAGGACTACAAGAGAGCGTCCTACGACCTGCAGAGACCGATGAAGGAGGCTAAGAGGCATGTGACAGGGACTAAGGACAATAATGGACTACAAAGGGGGAAACCAAGAATCACTCGCCCAGCCTGCCTGAATGACAGCCGTCCAGCGGCGCTCACCTCCAAAGTGCTTGGTGCTCCCTCTTCAGTTTCCTACAGATCCAACAGATCAACTGATGGCGGCGCGGCCCTAACCCACCTGGACAGCAGGAAGGGAACCTGAGAATGCTGCTTACTGATTACAGCTCAGCCTTCAAGTCGAGAACGGAGGGAGCTCCGTGTCGAGACACGTTGAGTGCGTGACGAGTAAACTACAAACATCCACTGACTGTTGATCAGCTGCTCCTCTTCCTGTTGTAGTCGTCATGGTGACCGGTCACAATGTGTGGACATCAAAATGTGTGTTAATGCTTCATCACGGGTACAGTAACGCTGACTCAGACGATTTACTGGATCACTGTGACATCACCCGTGATGTCAGCAGCTGTCTCAGATTACAGTGTGCTCTCTCTCTACCTCTCTCTACCTCTCTCTCTCTTTACCAGCAGTTTCTGATGTTTTTGTTTCTTCTTCTCTTGTTGTAATTGTCGTCCTGTCTGTCACATGACTCACACATTCATCTGATGTGTGTCCCAGCAGTTAAACTGAAACATCAGATTCATTGATTTGGTTGATCACAGTGGACTCAAAGAATGATGATTGATGATTACATCATTTCTGGTTTTAGCCAATCAGATTCTCCTCCTCCTCTTTCTGGAAATTTAGCCAAAATTTAAAAACCTGCTGCTGAACTGGGAAAAAACTGACATCACGTTTACTAATGCTTTATATCAGGTACAATCCATTTATGAGAACACATTTTGGGTTACTGGGGTATATCCCATTGAAGTCTCACTGGGACTGATTTTAATACGACATCACCTACAGCCACAGTGGCCGCATGTGTTTCTGTGAACAGGCTCGTCTTCCTGTAGTTCAAAGTTTTTTGCTTTATGTCATTATGAAGGCGTTCACTGATGGAGAGAGCTCCGGGACTCGAGAGGGTTCACTCTTCCTATGAGATCAGAGAGGCACAAAACCTGACTACTTATTAATACACAGCTCTGAGATCAGGGTCTCCAGTTCAGATTTTTATGTTGTTTCTGGCTTTTGAACATCAGGAGAGCGAGACCCTGTAAAAGCTCCTCAGATGGTCTGTTGTAATGTCAGCTGCAGGTCAGTGCTGCTGTTCTCTTCACAGCTCTGTTGTCTTTAATCTCTATTTGTTCACATGTAGTCACATGGTCTCCATTACGGCAGCTGAATCAGCTGTTAGCAGCTCCTGTCTGCAGCGTCCTCATGGACGGACAGACAACCATCACTGATCACTGAGACACTGAAGGAAACTTAAAAACAGTAGGATTCTCAGGCAGGTTCTGCAGCGTCTTTCTCTCTGATGTCTGAGTGGATTTCTGGAGGTTTATTCTGGATGGACATCAGAGATAATGATCTCCTGTGGAAGTGGACGTCACACTTGTCTGTGAGTTCACATCTGACTGAGTTACGAGTCTGAGAAGGAGGGAGATTTTTGACTCTAATTCACCTCCTGCAGCATCTTTGCCTCCCCTTCAGCTCTCCGGCACTCCAACAGTTGCTACAATTGTTGCAGTTGCTGCAGTTGCTACAGTTGTTGCTACAGTTGTTGCAGTTGCTACAGTTGCTGCAATTGTTACAGTTGTTACAGTTGCTGCAGTTGTTGCTACAGTTGCTGCAGTTGTTGCTGCAGTTGCTACAGTTGTTACTACAGTTGCTGCAGTTGTTATAGTTGCTGCAGTTGTTGCTACAGTTGTTACAGTTGCTACAGTTGCTGCAGTTGTTGTTGCAGTTGCTACTGTTGCTGTAGATGTTGCTGCAGTTGTTACAGTTGCTGCAGTTGTTGCAGTTGCTACAGTTGTTATAGTTGCTGCAGTTGTTGCTACAGTTGCTGCAGTTGTTGTTGCAGTTGCTACCGTTTCTGTAGATGTTGCTGCAGTTGTTACAGTTGCTACAGTTGCTGCAGTTGTTACTACAGTTGCTGCAGTTGTTATAGTTGCTGCAGTTGTTGCTACAGTTGTTACAGTTGCTGCAGTTGTTGTTGCAGTTGCTACCGTTGCTGTAGATGTTGCTGCAGTTGCTACAGTTGCTGCAGTTGTTGCAGTTGCTACAGTTGTTATAGTTGCTGCAGTTGTTGCTACAGTTGTTACAGTTGCTACAGTTGCTGCAGTTGTTGTTGCAGTTGCTACCGTTTCTGTAGATGTTGCTGCAGTTGTTACAGTTGCTACAGTTGCTGCAGTTGTTGTTGCAGTTGCTACCGTTGCTGTAGATGTTGCTGCAGTTGTTACAGTTGCTGCAGTTGTTGCAGTTGCTACAGTTGTTATAGTTGCTGCAGTTGTTGCTACAGTTGTTACAGTTGCTACAGTTGTTACAGTTGTTACAGTTGCTGCAGTTGTTGCAGTTGCTACAGTTGTTATAGTTGCTGCAGTTGTTGCTACAGTTGTTACAGTTGCTACAGTTGCTGCAGTTGTTGTTGCAGTTGCTACCGTTGCTGTAGATGTTGCTGCAGTTGTTACAGTTGCTACAGTTGCTGCAGTTGCTCCAGTTGTTGCTGTGTACAGGCAGGACTCGGCTGAGAGAGATAGAAAGAGACAGAGAGAAATGAAGTAGAAAGAGAGAGAGCGAGACAGACAGAGAGAGAGAGAGAGTCATTAGGAGAATCTGGAGCATTACGTCATGTTAGCGCCCCCCCCCCCCCCCCCCCCTCACCTCTGTGAAGCATCCGAGCTCTGATTGGTCCATCAGCCAGTGGTCTACAAAGCCCATTGGCTCACCCCGAGTCAGCTGCTGCGGACCTGACAGAGGACAGGGGAGGGGGAGAGAGGGATGCTTCAGATAAAAGCGGCGGCAGCAGGACTCAGTCCGCCCTCATCTGGATCAACTAAACCCGAATAAACCAGAGAACCTCCCGCTTCTACCGGACTGTGTTTGTCTCTACCGGACTCTGCCCGGCCTGTGGTCCCGCGGAGGCTCGGAGCGGCGGGCGGAGGAACAAGGTGAGAACATGGACGTCCTCCAGCACACACAGGAGCGCGCGCTGCTCCACAGGAAGATTATTCCTTTAGGACCAGGTTCAGGTCTCTGAGATCCGCTTCAGAGGAACACTGTCAGGATTTCCGTTTAACATCATAAACACCACGTCCCGACGGGGACCAGCAGGTCCAAAGGGAAATAAAATCCAAGTTATGATCTCAGTGTAGCTGTGACGTCAGAGTACACGCTGCTGTTAACTGTAATATTTTGTTTCTGTTTATTATGGGATAGAAAGTGACGTGTTTACTGATGATTGAACAGTCTCTATTTTAATATTTAATAGGACTCTTGTTGATATGAAAACACAAATTATTATTATTATTATTCATTCAGCTGTCAGCTGACTAGAGACTCTGATCACATGACGACAACAATGATCAAACTAATATCACTAATAATAATGAAACATTTAACAGCAGCAGTATTAAGAGAATAGTTGTGTTTATTGTGTGTTCAGTACAGAACGTGGTTAGCTTAGCTTAGCATAAAGACAGGGAAACAGCTAGCCTGGCTGTGTCCTGACATGTTGGATCTGGTTTGTTCATTCTGCGGTTACCTGCTGGAACTATTTGTTGAGGAACATCAGTGTATCCATCCGCCCAGTCCTCCTGACCGGTGTCTCCGGCTGGAGGCAGGTGCTGGTCTCTGCAACCCCAATGGGAGCTCACCTTTCTGTGTGAAACAACTTTGATGAAGTTCAAAGTGTGTCGACGCAACCGATTTTAAAATCAGCTGTTGATCTCCTGACCCACCAGAGACCAGAGGTCCAGGTAGGACAGGTGAGTCAGATGTATCCACATTTAAAGGGTCCTGAATCATTGAACCTGAGCTGAGCAGCAGCTACTTACTGGCTTTTTCCAGAGTCTTCATCGGTCATGTCGTCCATGTTGGTCCTTGTTGTTAGTCCTGCTGTTTCTTCTGGAGCTGTTGGACAAATCAGACGTTCTTCATGTGTGAGCGTTTCAAGCCAAGATGAAAGAAGAATACTGGCCTCCTCCTCCTCCTCTTTCCTCCTCCTTCTCTCCCTGTCTCCTTCTCTCCTCTCCTTCTCTCCTTTCCTCGCCTCGTTTTCTTGCCTCCTCTCTTTCTGTCCTTGTCTCCTCTCCTGTCCTCTCTTTGTCTCCTCTCCTTGCCTCCTTTTCTTGCCTCCTCTCCTGTCCTCTCCCCCTCGCCTCCCCCTGTCAGCCTGGAGATGAAGACAGAAGGAGTTGCGTTGTTTCGTAATAAATCTTGAAACTTTTGGGTGAAAGTAGGTCAGAGTTTCACATTCAGAGGGTTTCCACGGTAACGAACACTCTGCTCCATGTAGTCACTTCTTTCTTCACCTCTTCATCTCTTTGTTTATCCTCTTCCTCTCTAATACACGTCGAGTCAGAGTCTTGTGTCCTTCAGGACAGGGACTCGTCAACTTGGAACAGACGCTTCCACTGCTTTCAAACTGCTAGTAGCTCCATGGAAACGAGTCTGAGACAAGAAAAGAGCAGCATCCAATGAGAACACACGGACAGTATCCAATCAGAGCGCACAGAAACGTGATATTATTAATGTAATACAGGAGTCATGAGACAAGATGGAGAGACACCTCAAAGACACAACATTAAACTCACCTTGAGAGAGACAGACAGGCAGAGAGGCAGACAGACAGGCAGAGAGAGGAGCAGGAGGTGCAGCGGCTCTGAGGTCAGCAGGTGGAGGTGAGGTGGTGTTCATGTATCTGATCTCAGGTCGTCTCTGTAAATGCAGTAAAATATCAATGAACTCTCCTTTTGCTTTTACCATCAGACTGAGGACATTTCATATAATGTTAAATCATTATATTATATAATTAGTTTGTTCTTAGTTTAGTTATTTTGTCTTTATCAGAGTTACAGTTACAGATGTTCTTTGTGTCTGCATCTCATGTGTTTAGTGCATCTCCACGAGCAGGAGGACTCAGCTCTCTCCGTCAATAAAGTACACACTGAGGACTGTCCTGCGTCAGGGGAGCGAGCTGCGTCAGGGGAGCGAGCTGCGTCAGGTGAGCGAGCTGCGTCAGGGGAGCGCGGGTTCCCGTGGCAATGCGTCGCGTACAGTCCGTCTGCTGTAGCTGCACGTCTCTGAGCAGCATCAGTTACCATGGCCTCACTAACCCTTCGTAGTACGTAGGACGCCCTCTGGCCTCTCAGGTGTCCTCTGTTGTCTTAAGTTATAGACATCTATTCTACAACCACCTTAGTCAGCTGACATTTCACACTTTTCTTTTTGCTGTCATTGTTCTATGAAGTATGAATTGCTAACATGAAAAAGAAAGTAAATGTTGTGTTTATACATTTAATTCAAAATGAAAGTAAGAACGTCTTGAGATGTCCCATCAGAGAATAACATAAAACACCCCCACGACACCTCAGGCTGCCTGACTCACAGTAAAAACCATCAGAATAAATCAAATAACTCCAAAAGGACATGAAACAAAAAAGGCAGAAAATATGGTGCATTCATGAAAAACTGTTCAAGTGATCACGTGACTTTGACTGAGATATCACAGGTTTAAACCCATCTTAAGCCTTAAACCACAGCTGAGCTAAAGACAGAGCTCAGTTCAGTCCACTGGTCATGTGACTTGTCTGCTGTTGTTTTTTTGAGTCTTATTTTGTAAAACCTGTCTGAGTTGAGCCGTTTGTCTTATTTTGAAATCTTTGTCATCTCATTTTGGAAACAAACTGGTTCCTGTGAGCATGTTGTTACTCAGAGAGTTCGTGAGCAGTGTTTGTTCTGTGTGTGTGTGTGTGTGTGTGTGTGTGTGTGTGTGTGTGTGAGTGTGTGTGTGTGTGTGTGTGTGTGTGTGTGTGTGTGTGTGTCAGACCGCTCAGAGTTAATTAACCAGTCTCCTGCTCTCCTCCAATCACAGCCTCTGCAGCAGGACACTTAACGAAGCGCTTGCAGCTCATTAAATAATTAATATCGCCTCATCAATATTCCATCTGCTCAGCTCCTTCAGTCTGTCGTTAACAAGAAGAAGGAGGTTCAGATGTTAAAACGCTGTGTCTGACAGACAGACAGAGAGAGAGACAGACAGAGAGAGACAGACAGACAGAGAGAGAGACAGACAGACAGTCAGACAGAGAGAGACAGACAGTCAGACAGAGAGAGACAGCTGCTCTCACTCAGTCAGCTCATATTAGAGATAGTTCTTGTCTACAATATGAATAACAGTCTTGCTAACATGTCGGATGTGAGGGTTCTTAAAGACACATCTGTCCAGATGTGAAGCCCTGCTCTCCAACGAGTCGAGTGACTCTAGCTCCTGTTAGACACTGAAAGTTTCCCATGATGCTCTGGGTTTGTCTCTGATGATGTTTTTGTCTGACATCACGTGCACGGTGGCGGACACGTGTAGGAGATGATTTCTCTGCGACCCGTCGTCTGTTTGCTGTTTCTGTCCGACCACGATCAGACCTGGCCTGGTTTCACTCTGTATCTATGACAACCTGTCCAAATATTAATGAAACCAAAAGATGGGACCTGGATATATTATGAATAAACTGAAGCCCAGGATAAAAATATAAAAAGTTAATGGTCCCAAATATCAAACGTTGTGACAAGAGATTTAATTACAGTAGATATAACTCATAATTGAAACATCTTAAAAATCATATGAAAGTTGAATCCAACATATTATTTCCAGGACAAACACAGTTACTGTGAAGATGTTGTTCATGTGTAAATGATGGAGGTAGAATGATGAAACAATCAGCAGCTGATTTTCTGAGCTGGGTTCGTCATGATGGCAACTTTTGAACGAGTTTGAACTCAAACGCCATGAGGATTGGCTGGGCCAATCACAGAACGGCTAAGAGGTCGCTCCCTCCTCCTCCTATGTCACTTCCTGGCTGGTTGCCATGGCACGTTTCCTTCTCCAGTGTGTGTGTGTGTGTGTGTGTTAGTCCCCAACAACAACAACAACAACAACAACAACACAGCTGCCTGGTCACATTAAGGAGAGCAAGTGTGTGTGTGTGTGTGTGTGTGTGTGTGTGTGTGTGTGATGTAAACGAGGGATTGGCTGTCAGCTGCAGAGAGAGAGAGAGAGAGAGACTCTGTCCTCAGGCTGCCTCCTCACACTGTAACTGGTGAATGTTGACCGTTGCTGCAACATGAGTTTGACACAGTTACTGCTAATGAGCTGAGTGTAGATTTACTGTGTGTGTGTGTGTGTGTGTGTGTGTGTGTGTATAGCTGTTGCAGTCACACTCCTGTTGTATAAAGTAGTGAGTAAAAAGGCAGTAAATCCAGCAGTTCTCCAGACTTTTGTTTGGGGGTGTTCTCATATCCTCACTGTCACATAAATTCTTTGAAACACTCTTTCTCTCATAAACTAAACTTTAACTAACATAACTATAACATAACAGTAACATCAGATAACAGTAACCTTACTGTAACATAACTGTAAGATAACTAACATAACTATAACATAACAGTAACATCAGATAACAGTGACATCAGATAACAGTAACATCAGATAACAGTAACCTTACTGTAACATAACAGTAACCTTACTGTAACATAACTGTAAGATAACTAACATAACTATAACATAACAGTAACATCAGATAACAGTAACATCAGATAACAGTAACCTTACTGTAACATAACTGTAAGATAACTAACATAACTATAACATAACAGTAACATCAGATAACAGTAACATCAGATAACAGTAACCTTACTGTAACATAACAGTAACATTACTGTAACATAACTGTAAGATAACTAACATAACTAAACATAACTAACAACTGTATCATAACTGTTACATAATTGTTACATCACGAAATATAACATCATTGGAACATAACTTGTTGCTATGGAGACGACTGCATCACGAGGTGTGAAACATGTTTCATCATACTCCGAACCAAACCCCGCTGCATCATCTAAGTTTCAGATTTTATCCAACGATTTCTACAAAGATTAACCTGGAAAAACAGATTATTTTAGTCAGAACTATAAAAAGTTTAAATTCTGTTTTGCTTCTCTTCTTCACTGAGATTTGAACCAGCGTCCCGTCTGTATTCAGTCACAAGGTTAATGACATCACTTCCTGTGTGTTTCCATCCAGCTGTAGATGTTACTCGCCTCCCTCTGACCTGCTGGAGGAAGTTGTCGCCACAATCTATCCAACACTTCCTGTCTGCTTCGCCCCCAGTGCACCATGGGATTTGCAGTGCTTCTCATTCCCCTCCTCTCCCTGGTGACATCATCAGTGTGTGCTGGAGTGGGCGGGGCCAGTCAAGGTAAAGAACAGTTTGAAGTTCATAGATGGCAGATGGACACGAAGATGAATGTGAATCCTGAGGTTTGGTGGTGTGTGTTGTATCCTGTAGGTGGCGCTGTGACGTGTCCTCTGCAGTGTGTGTGTGAGACCAGGCCCTGGTACACCCCACAGTCTGTGTATCACCAGGCCAGGACGGTCGACTGTAATGAACTCCATCTGCAGAGAGTACCAGCCAACATTTCGTCTGACACACAGGTAACTAACGGTCATTCGAATAATTATTATTGTTATGATCTTCAAATCATCAGGCATCCATGTTTGTTTGATTTCAGACCGTTTTAGTCTGATATATCAGAAGTTTCCCAGTCATGATTATTTCTTGATGTTGACGTGAACAATAGTTACAAGTGGAAAATGACATTACATTAATTACTAATCAAACTGAAACTCTAAAAAGTGAGGGGGACAAGAACAGGATGGCGACATGTTGGGTCTGAGGGTCCTTCAGCAGAGTGAAATACAGCCTGAGGACTGGATTTAACACATTTGTAGCTAAATTGGTTGTTTATTATGGAATAATGTTCTTGGCTGGCGAGTCGCTAGCTGCTGTGCTAACAAAGATTGTCCATAGAGAATTCATAGAGACTGACTGTGGGACTAACCAGGAAATATGTGTGTTGCTGTGTGCTTCAGGTGCTGCTGCTGCAGAGTAACAACATCTCCTCCATCACTACTGAACTGCAGAGTCTGACCAACCTGACAGAACTGGACCTGTCACAGAACCACTTCACACAGGTAACACACATGTTCTCCATTAAATGTTCTTCACATGACAACCCTGTGATGTAATGACTGCAGTGTATGAACCAGCTCTCAGTTAATAACAGCTGTATATTCTCCACTCCTGGTTTTCCTCTCCAGTCCAATCTCAGTAGAGCAGTGCAACATACACCGTGTGGCCAAAGGTGTTTGTGGTTAGTTATTGAAAGGAACCCTTAGTGCTCTAGTACAGTGGTTTTGCCTTTAATGGATAGTGACAGAGAGAGGGAAGGTGGGAGATAGAGAGAGGAACCTGATATAACAATAATATTACATCTAAAATTGTTAAAACCGATAAGTACCTGTGTAGAGACATGCATGTTATATTGGGGGTCAGGTGGTTCGGGGTATCGGGTTCTAACAAGGTTGGGAACCACTGCTCCAGCATACAGTGTGTTTGTCTCTGCTCCAACATGACAACATGGCACGAAGCCAGCTCCATAAAGAAATGGTTTCTTATTCTCTGTCCAGGTGAGCTCTATGGGTCTCTCCTCTCTGGGTCGCCTGGTGACTCTGTACCTGGAGGAGAACCGGATTGAGGAGTTGGAGGACTTCAGTTTAAAGAACCTGTCCAGCCTTGAGGAGCTCTACATCAACCACAACCACATCTCCTCCATCGGACCCAAAGCCTTTGCTGGGCTCACCAACCTGCTGCGGTAACTACAACTTCTTCTTCTTCTTCTTTTCAGCTTCCACTTCTTCATTTCAACTATGTTAAAAGTGCGACCTTAAGAGCCTCCTAAATGACCACTAGTACCACATAGAACCCCTAGAACTTCCTTGAGGACTAATGGGAACTCCTACAGGACCACTAGAACCACCTGTAGGACCTCTAGAACCTACTCAATGACCACAAGCACCACCGAAAGGAACTCTAGAAGTTCTAATGACCCCCTAAATTACCACTAAAATGACCAAAAGTACCTCCTTAGTGACAACTTCATTCTCCACAAAGACCATTATACCACCACCTACAGGAGTTCTAGAACATTTTAAAAGACCAATAGAACCACCTAAAGGGCCCTCAAAGGATACAGGAGCCTTTGATCCATCTCAGATACCATAGGAACCTCTTAAAAGACCTCTAGAATCACTTACAGGACCCCTAGAACTTCCTCTGGGGCCAAAGGATATCCTTAATGTCATATAGAATCTCTTGAATGATCGCAAGAACCTCCTGAAGCACCACTAGAACCTCCTCAGTGACCCATAGAACCTCTTCAATGTGCACAAGAACAACATAAAAGACAGTAGAATCACATGCTTTGATTATGAACGTTTTTTTTCTTCGTATTACCCATCATTCATTGCAGGTCATTGACTATGTGATGATAAGATGAGCAGGTTTCCACTCTGTCTGAATCAGTTTCCTACCCTCTGCTCGGTCTTGTAGGCTCCACCTCAATTCCAACCGGCTGGTGGCCATCGACAGTCGGTGGTTTGAGTCCCTGCCGTCCCTGGAGATCCTGATGATCGGGGAGAACCCCATCCTGGGTCTGGAGGAGAAGAACTTCCTACCTCTGTCCCGCCTCCACAGCCTGGTGCTGGCTGGGATGGGACTGGCCTCCGTCCCCTCTGCTGCCTTCCTGGGCCTCGACTACCTGGAGAGCCTCTCCTTCTACGACAACCGGCTCAGGTGTGTCTGAACGTGGTTGCCGGTTCAATTCTCCCTAAACTCTGTCTGTAACCTTCTCTCACTGTAACTCTGGTGGATGGAATAAAGTGAATGTTGTTCTCCTGGCAGGTCTGTTCCTCGGGACGCTCTGAGCGTGCTCCCTAACCTGAAGTTCCTGGACCTGAACAAGAACCCGATCAGCAGAGTCCAGCAGGGAGATTTCCAGAACCTTCAGCACCTGGAGGAGCTCAGGTCAGTCTGAGAGCACAGCCACAAAAAGTAGGGATGTCCTGATCAAGTCCTTAAACATTGGTATTGTTCTAAGATTGTATGAGTTCTGTACAAACCGAAAAAGATTACTGTCTGACTGACTGACTGACTGTCTGTCTCTCTGTCTGTCTGTCTGAGTTCTGTACAAACCGAAAAAGATTACTAACATTTTAAGTGCTGGTGATTACTGGGATGATGGTTGGCTAATATGGAAATCCATGTGAAGTTTACCATAAATAAGCTACTTTAACCAACAAAGTTCTGAAAGTTCCTTTTAAAAGTATTGACTGGTTTTATCCTGCAAGCTGTTTTCTTCAGAAACATCAGTGTTGCTTTTGAGTGCCACCAAACAACTCTGTTACACTAATGTGGCATCGGTCATATCTGCTAACATAGTGTGTAGATATGATTTGAAGATGTGCTGTCTGGTTGCTGTAACGTTGATTTGTATAAGCTGTGAGTCAGCAAACAATACACTGACACAATTTTCTCTTCTAATCATGAGAAGGCTGTTAAAACAAATATGTGATTTTGTATTTTTCTGATGTTTTCATGCAAAGACAAACCGTATTTAACTGAATGACTGAAGACATGAGGGCGGTGGAAACAGGTGTAGGGTGGATGTAATTTCAGTGTCCAGGAGCTTCAGGTTGTGTTTTAAAAAATCAATGTTCTGTGTTTTGGGTTCAGTCTGAACAACATGGAGGAGCTGCTGATGGTGGAGCGAGCTGCTTTCCAGAACCTTCCAGAGATCGCCAAGCTGGAGCTCTGCAGCAACCCGAGACTGTCCTACATCGACCCGCAGGCCTTCAGGTGTCTGTCTGTCTGTCTGTCTGTCTGACTGACTGACTGACTGTCTGTCTGTCTAACTGTCTGTCTGTCTGACTGACTGCCTGATTGTCTGTCTGTCTGTCTGTCTGACTGTCTGTCTGTCTGTCTGTCTGTCTCTGACTGTCTCTGTCTGACTGACTGACTGTCTGTCTGTCTGTCTGTCTGACTGTCTCTGTCTGTCTCTTTCTGTCTGACTGTCTGTCTGTCTGTCTGTCTGTCTGACTGTCTCTGTCTGACTGTCTGTCTGCTTATCACATTCAATCATGAACAAACAATATTCTTCTCTTGTTTCCTTGTCTCCTCTCCTCTTGATTCCTGTCCTCTCTCCTCCCTCCTTCTCCCCCCTCAGTGACCTGTCCTCCCTCCGGACTCTCCTCCTCCACAGTAACCAGCTCAGCCTCCTCTCTGGAGACCTCCTCTCCTCCATCCCCTCCCTGGAGGAGGTGTCTCTTCACTCGAACCCCCTGCGATGTGACTGTCTGTCCTCCTGGGGGCCTCACCTCGGCAACCAATCACATCTCAAGATGCTGGAGTCCTCCGTCACCCTCTGCTCCTCCCCGCCTCACCTGATTGGTCGGGAGCTGCAGGAGGTGGTGGCGGTCGCATGGGGCGGGGCTGGCGAGGGCGGGGCCAACAGCTGCCTGCCTCACATCTCTCCTCACGCCTTCCCACCTGCCATGAACATCAGCGCTGGGCAGCCAATCACACTGGAGTGTTGGGCGGACGCTGACCCCGCCCCCCAGTTCTACTGGGTGACGCCCACTGGAGACAAGGTGGGCAGGGTCACGAGTGTCTGTGTGTGTGTGTTGGTATATCAAGGTACAGGTGTACAGGTGATGTGGTTGGGTCTGAAAACTCTTCCTGTTGGTGTGTTCGCCCATGTACTTCAGTATTTAATAGAAATCTTAATACAGTATTTGGCCGTGAATCAGATTTTCATATGGGAAACGATAGTTCAGCTATTTAGCAGAAGTGAAAACACAATGACTTTTCAAAGAGCTACTTATAACCTGTAACTGAAATCTGTCATTGTCTTATGTTTTCTTAATGTTCAGTTTTCTGAAATGTAATCTAAATATATATTTTTTATTTGTTTTCTAAAATGTTGTAATGTAAAACCGTAATCTTTTGTTATATGACAAGTACACGATAAATGATGAAGGTCTTTCTTCTGTTTCCTCCTTCCTGGTCAGGTGAGCTCGGAGGCGATGGCTGCACCAATCATATCAGAGGAGGGGCGTGGCCTGAGCAGGAAGAAAAAGCATCGCGTGTCTGAGCCCGGAGCGTTAGTGATCGAACACGCGGAGCCGTCAGACGCAGGTCAGTCCGCCGTCATGAACTCCGTCCCAGTGCTCTCCTCTATGATCAGAGCGAAACACCGAGACAGAAATACACTGTATGAATAACTCCCTCTGTCCCCCTGTCTCTGTCTCGCTGTCTGTCTCTGTCTCGCTGTCTCTCTCTCTGTCTGTCTGTCTCTCTCTCTCTCTCTCTCTCTCTCTGTCTCTCTCTGTCTCTGTCTCTGTCTCGCTGTCTCTGTCTCTCTTTCTGTCTGTCTGTCTGTCTCTCTCTCTCTCTGTCTCTGTCTCTCTCTCTGTCTCGCTCTCTCTCTGTCTCTCTCTCTGTCTCTGTCTCTCTCTCTGTCTCTCTCTCTCTCTCTCTGTCTCTCTCTGTCTCTGTCTCTGTCTCGCTGTCTCTGTCTCTCTTTCTGTCTGTCTGTCTGTCTCTCTCTCTGTCTGTCTCTGTCTCGCTGTCTCTCTCTCTGTCTGTCTCTCTCTCTCTCTCTGTCTCTCTCTCTGTCTCTCTCTGTCTCTGTCTCGCTGTCTCTGTCTCTCTCTGTCTGTCTGTCTCTCTCTCTGTCTCTCTCTCTCTCTCTCTCTCTCTGTCTCTCTCTCTGTCTCTGTCTCTCTCTGTCTGTCTCTCTCTCTGTCTCTCTCTCTCTCTGTCTCTGTCTCTCTCTGTCTGTCTGTCTCTCTCTCTGTCTCTCTCTCTCTCTCTCTGTCTCTGTCTCTCTCTGTCTCTCTCTCTGTCCCTGTCTCTCTCTCTCAGGTGTGTATACCTGTGTAGCGTGGAACATGGAGGGAGCAGACACAAAGAGTGTCTCAGTGTTTGTGGACTCTCAGGGGTCTGTGGGCTCGTGGTCGGGTGGGGGGAACCGGTGGGGCGGAGTACCCAGCAGAGAGCAGCCCTGGCTGGGGAACTCCTCCAGCTCTGCAGCCTCTCTGGTGGTGCTGGCTAAGGTGCGTCTTTCTTCTGTAATGTATCTTTGTGCAGCTGATATAATAAATGCATGTATTATTATTATATTTATTATTGTTAATTCTAATCCATTAAACAGAAGATTTGTTGTTGTTTCCTGTTTCCTGTGCAGGTGGTTCATGCCCAGTCGGTGGTGTTGGAGTGGAAGCTGTATCCCAGCGGAGGACCTTCGTCTGTGGGTCAGAACCAGCAGGACGCCCCCCTCCCTCTTCCCCGGTGGACCAGCGCCACAGTGCACATCGACAACCCTCAGATCAGCTATACAGCCAAGGTGAGCACATCCACCCTCCCTCACCTGTCCACATGGAAACTAATGCTCTCTCTCCCTCACCTGTCCACATGGAAACTAATGCTCTCTCTCTCTCACCTGTCCACATGGAAACTAATGCTCTCTCTCTCTCACCTGCCCCCCCCACCCCCCCACCCCACCCCCCACAGGTTCCAGTAGATGTTCAGGAGTATAACCTGACTCGCCTCCTTCCTGCCACAGAGTACCATGTCTGCCTCACCGTCTCCTCGTCTCCTCCCTCCCCCTCCTCATCTCTCATCTCCTCCCCCACCCCCGTCTCTTCCTCCTCCTCCTCCTCCTCCCCCTCCTCTCCCATCCACACCTCATGTTTGAATGTCACCACGAAGGAGGCGGGTTTCTCGGTGGAGTTGGTGGCATCGCGGCGCAGTAGCGTGGCGCTGGCGGCCGTCATGGGCTCCATGTTCGCTGTGTCCATCATGGCGCTGCTGGTGGTCTACATGGGCCGCCGCGTGCAGCAGCACAAGTCCTGTGGCCACTCGCTGAAGAAGTACATGCAGCACGCCATGTCCATCCCTCTGAACGAGCTGTACCCGCCACTCATCACGCTGTGGGAGAGCGAGGCCGAGAAGGACAAAGACGACAAGGAGGCAGGAGAGAGGGAGGAGGAGGCTGGGGGGAGTCAGATCGACACGACGAAGACGTACATGTGGTAGCTGGAGGAGGGGGAGGCTTTAATCAGCAGAGAGACATTCGAGGAAGGACAGAAGAGAAACTGGATGGATGAAAGTTACCAGCAAAGAGAGAGAGGTCATGTGACTCAATGAAGAGCCTGACAGACAAACAGATGGGTAAAAACTTCCATTACAAACATCTGGCCACTGAGAAAGAGAGGGAGGAGGACTGAGAGACAGTCTGAATGAACAGGTTCACCCTGAAAGGAGCTTCTGGTGTTTTCTCTCATGTTTTAGTGAATGACACTTTCTGAGTCCTTCACATTCTCCGTCTTTCCAGGCAGCCATAGAAATGAATTCATTTTCATTTTATGAAAACAATATTTTCTTTCCACATGTATGTAAATGTTAGTGAACATACACAGTGTCGTGCAACAACACCACTCAGGCCTAAACAGTGTCAGTCAGATCAACTCCTCTCTGACACAGTCGGCTGTTGTTCACATTTTAGTCTCGTCAAAGAAAATCAGTTTCAGCTGTCTAAAAAGACTTCAAATCAAAGTTTGAGGTTGACTAAAATTAACGCTGACTTTTGATCTCAGGACTAAATGACTAAATCTAAAATGAACTACAACGTGCAAAGAAACATAGAAAGTTAATGTTCAAAATATCAGATGAGTGCTTTTGGTTTTTAGAGCTTTTAATGTCTCTCCTTCATTTTAGAACTTTTCTCTGTAAATCACTTTGTCAAAACATGTTAAACATAAAAACAGTTAGAATAATAAAATGAAAATGAAAAAGTACAAACTAATGGAGACACTGTACTGACTGAGAAAACGTCAGACTGAAGTGATCAGCAGCTGGATGTCCTGTGGACAGATGTGACGGACAGGAGAGGTCTGTTTCTCAAACTGTGGGTCGGGGGGGGCGTTTTAAACTGGACGTCTGAAGAGACTTTGAACTGTTGGCCTGTGAGTCCAGATGTTTTCGGTGACTCCAGATGTCTCTCCATCCCTTTCCTCTCTTTCTCTTTTCCTTCCTTTCGTCTTCTCTTCTGTCCTCCCCCCTCTGTTCTCTCTCCTCTGTCTCCTCCCCTCTGCCCCCCCCCTGTCCTCTCCCCCTCTGTCTCCTCCCCTCTGCCCCCCCGTCCTCTCCCTTCTGTCCACTCCGCCGTCTCTTCCCCTCTGCCCCCCCCTCTGTCCTCTCCCCCGTCTCCTCCCCTCTGCCCCCCCGTCGTCTCCCTTCTGTCCACTCCCCCGTCTCCTCCCCTCTGCCCCCCTGTCTCCTCCCTGTCAAGCACACTGACAGTATTTGTACTGTTAAAAAGAATCTAATTATTGTACTTTAGTTCACCTGATGAACATGAACGCAGCACAAGCAGCCGTACAGAATATTTCACTTTAAATGTTGTCACAGTAGCACTTAATGGTCCCGTATTCAAACCTCCTGTTTTTCTCGACAGAAAGTTCAAACATTTCATTATTAACAGAAAATAATGTTGAATTAAGCTTCAATGAACAGACGGGGGCGTCCTTTCCTTCCTCCCTACTTCCTGTTCTCATGGAACACCAAAGTAAATCAAACTGTATGCAGACGACATCATATTTTACAGACAGAAATTTAAACATATATATATATATATGCATGTTTTTATTGAACATAACAATATGTTTCATGTAATGAACATGAGTGAGCATTACTTTGCATGTCGAATAGACAGAATAATTAGAAATAAGTGTTGGGCTACTGAACTGAAGTATTTATAAAAGGACATAAAACTTTCCAGGATTGATGAAGAATTTATATATGATTATGTAGGACAAATTTGTCAGTAACAAACATTTTCCTGAAAGAAAAAAGACAAATCTGTTCCAATATCAAGTTACATCACATCAGAAACAAATTAATCTTTCTTTGAATATTAATTGTGTTTTCCAAGTTCTCCAATTGTGACATCACTTTCAGACGTTACATAAAACATGAATGATTCACCATTTTTGATGAAATGAAAAGGTGAAAAAAACATTAATGTCTGACTTCAGTCTGACTGTTGTCAGTAAAAACCGTCCACATCCTGTACTGGCTGCACCTCGGTCCTGTTTATGTGACGCCAGCTTTGGTGGGAGAAACGCAGGTTTGTGTGATGCACTTCCTGTTTTCCAGCCTGTGTGATGGATCAGCTTCAGTCTCTTCAGGTTCACATCAGGAGCTTTCTGTCTGAATACGGGACCTTTAATCCTCAGAAACGTCACTTTACTTGACACTTTGCTGTCGTCATCAGAGCAGCATGAATGCATTACTATTCTATTTTATTCTATTTGTTCTGCGTTAGGAGTGTAGACAGTGGTTGTCATGGTGACAGTCCTCCTCCATGTAGGAACCCTCATCCTGCGGCAGGATGGACTCAGTCTCTGACACCGCTGTTAACACTCGCAGTGACCACGTTGTGCTGATGCAGAGTTATAATCTCTGCTTTATATCCTCCAACACTGACTTCTTTTTGATGACGTTGCACTGGGAGGTGGAGGCGGGTGGTGCTGCATGCCTATGCACTCATATTTAGGACTGTTTGTATAAAACCACGTCTGTGTGACAACCTGCAAACTGTTGGAGGAGTCGGCTTCAATCAGGAAGAAAAGAGACAGGTTTTATCTCGACTGTGACTTCAGCATCATCAAGATATTTGATTTCATATTTAGAGGTTCTCTCCTCCTCCTCCTCCTTCTTCCCCTCCTCCTTCCCCTCATCCTCCTCCTCCTTCTTCTTCTCGTCCTTCTTCTTCTTCTTCTCCTCCTCCTCCTCCTCCTTCTTCCCCTCCTCCTTCCCCTCATCCTCCTCCTTCTTCTTCTCCTCCTCCTTCTTCTTCTTCTTCTCCTCCTCCTCCTCCTTCTTCTTCTCTTCCTCCTTCTTCTTCTCCTCCTCCTTCTTCTTCTTCTCCTCCTCCTCCTTCTTCTTCTCTTCCTCCTTCTTCTTCTCCTCCTCCTCCTCCTCCTCCTTCTTCTTCTCCTCCTCCTCCTCCTCCTTCCCCTCCTCCTTCCCCTCATCCTCCTCCTCCTCCTTCTTCTCCTCCTCCTTCTTCTCCTCCTCCTTCTTCTTCTTCTTCTCCTCCTCCTCCTCCTTCTTCTTCTCTTCCTCCTTCTTCTTCTCCTCCTCCTTCTTCTTCTCCTCCTCCTTCTTCTTCTTCTCCTCCTCCTCCTTCTTCTTCTCTTCCTCCTTCTTCTTCTCCTCCTCCTCCTCCTCCTCCTCCTCCTTCTTCTTCTCCTCCTCCTCCTCCTCCTTCCCCTCCTCCTTCCCCTCATCCTCCTCCTCCTCCTTCTTCTCTTCCTCCTTCTTCTCCTCCTCCTCCTCCTCCTTCTTCTTCTTCTCCTCCTCCTCCTCCTTCTTCTTCTCCTCCTCCTCCTCCTCCTCCTCCTCCTTCTTCCCCTCCTCCTCCTCCTCCTCCTCCCATCTGTATGTAGAAACTGTGTTGAAGCATCTCTTTCTGATCCATCAGTCTGCAGGTTTGTTGTTCAGACTTTCAGACAAATAACTGTCTGTCAACCAAAACACTTCAGGAACAAACACCCAAAGGATGCTCTGGGCATTTTACTGAACTTTACTATACTGTATATACACACATCACATGCTGTTACAAAGAGCTTTCTCTGGTTCTCTGGTTGCAGTTTCTCCAACGTGAGGACGTTCTGCTGCTCTGTTTTCTAGAGTTTTGGACAAAACGAGACGTTTGAAGACGTCACGTTGGAAAATATTGTGGAGATCGGTCGTGGTCTGCTTCAAATCCAAACGAGCTACAACATAAATGGATCTCTTTGCAGATGTGTTAATTGAACTGGAGTGTCCATGAGCAAGACAAACAAAACCACAGCCTCTGATTCTCATTTAGAAACTGAAAACATTTCTTTTCTCTGAGCTTTAAGCTTCGCTCTTCGTTCGGGTTCACTCGGTGCCTCTGCAGCTGTTATCATGTGACCAGCAAACACAAGATGTGGCTGAGCGCTTCAGGAAGTTGGAAGTTGTGTTGAGAATTTTCTTTCCTTTCTTTCCTTCTTGAAACACGTCAAACACTCTGCAGTTGGTTTTTAAAAGATGATTGTGGATCTGATGTCATGACCTTCAGTGTTGAACAGAGCAGCGGCGCCCTCCGGTGGACAACCAGAAACAAACATCACACTGATTTCTCATTTAAATCAAACTTGACAGTAATATGCAGGGTATTTTGTATAAAGTGTATCACTCTATATTTGAAGACAACTATTGCTTATATTATTATTAATATAATTATTATAATTATTATTATTATTATTATTATTACTCAACACTGAGCACCAACTGTTACTAGAGATATGTGTGTGTGTGTGTGTGTGTGTGTGTGTGTGGGAGGGGGGTAATATAAATACTTTGTCACTCCACAGCCTCGTGTCTGACTTCCAATTCGTATTTAATGTCGATTAATATGAAAACTTCTTCTTTTGCTGTCCAGCTGCCAAAATCCACACGAGAGAAGACCTGAGTGGCTGATGGCGTTCGTTTCTCTCCGTCAGTTGTTCTGTCACAGCAACTTAACAGGCAGCAGTGAGCTTGGTAGATTTTGCTCTGGGTTTTGTCTCTCAGGCTACAGTCTGCCCCACCTTATTGGTGGAAGGAAAGGAATACCTGCAGACACTATTCAGGACACTACTCAATTAATATTAAAAAATAATTACAGTTCTCCTAAAAACACGCTAAAATCCAGTGTTGGAATCCAGTGCTGTCTGAGGGGCAGAAAGTGAAGCATTTATAGTGAAACAGTTCCAAGCCCTTTTCCAGCATGGAGGGCAGCGTAGAGGGAACATGAGTCATGAGTCAAAGATCAGAGAATACAGCACAGTTCTCTTTCTAACATGTAAATACAACATGATCTATCAAAATATCAGGTTTCTATGATCTTATGTAGGGCTACAAGGCTTACAGCATTTCTGTTTGTGTCATACAAACATGATCAGAGGAGCACATTAACGGCTACAGTCCAGCTGATCACGTGGAGGCCAGGTGAAGAAGATATCCACTGATGATGTTTTAGACAAAGAGCTGCTGTAACGTGACTGAAACTGAGACAGAAGGCCGGTGAGGAAGCTGAGGACTGTGAAGACAATGTCAGTTCAATAAAACTGTCTGTCTGTCTGCCTGCCTGTCTGTCTGTCTGCCTGAGACACGAGCTGACAAAAGCCTGCAGACTGCTGCTCCAACAACATGAAGGAAATAGAAAAGGAAATATGAAACAACAGTAAAGTAACGAACTGTGGTCAGTCAGGCTCAAAACAAGAACTCAAAGGAAAAATGTTCAAATCTTTTTATATTACTCCATTTTCCAGATTTAATCAGTTCCAGATTCTCTGTGGTCTCTTTGTGGTCTCTCTGTAGTCTCTGTGGTCTCTCTGTGGTCTCTGTGATCTCTCTGTGGTCTCTGTGGTCTCTCTCTGGTCTCTGTGGTCTCTCAGTAGTCTCTGTGGTCTCTCTGTGGTCTCTGTGATCTCTCTCTGGTCTCTTTGTGGTCTCTCAGTAGTCTCTGTGGTCTCTCTGTGGTCTCTGTGATCTCTCTGTGGTCTCTGTGGTCTCTCTCTGGTCTCTGTGGTCTCTCTGTAGTCTCTGTGGTCTCTGAAGTGTCTGTGGTCTCTTTGTGGTCTCTGTGGTCTCTGTAGTCTCTCTGTAGTCTCTGTGGTCTCTGAAGTGTCTGTGGTCTCTTTGTGGTATCTGTGGTCTCTGTGGTCTCTCTGTAGTCTCTGTGGTATCTCTGTGGTCTCTGTAGTCTCTTTGGTCTCTGTAGTCTCTCTGGTCTCTGTGGTCTCTCTGTTGTCTCTGTAGTCTCTCTGTTGTCTCTGTAGTCTCTCTGGTCTCTGTGGTCTCTCTCTTGTCTCTGTGGTCTCTGTAGCCTCTCTGGCCTCTGTGGTCTCTCCGGTCTCTGTGGTCTCTCTCTGGTCTCTGTGGTCTCTCTCTGGTCTCTCTCTGGACTCTCTCTGGTCTCTGTGGTCTCTCTGTGGTCTCTCTCTGTTCTCTGTGGTCTCTCTCTGGTCTCTGTGGTCTCTGTAGTCTCTTTGTAGTCTCTGGTCTCTGTGATCTCTCTGTGGTCTCTGTGGTCTCTCTGTGGTCTCTCTGTTGTCTCTGTAGTCTCTCTGGTCTCTGTGGTCTCTCTCTTGTCTCTGTGGTCTCTGTTGCCTCTCTGGCCTCTGTGGTCTCTCCGGTCTCTGTGGTCTCTCTCTGGTCTCTGTGGTCTCTCTGTTGTCTCTGTAGTCTCTCTGTTGTCTCTGTAGTCTCTCTGGTCTCTGTGGTCTCTCTCTTGTCTCTGTGGTCTCTGTAGCCTCTCTGGTCTCTGTGGTCTCTCTCTGGTCTCTCTCTGGACTCTCTCTGGTCTCTGTGGTCTCTCTGTGGTCTCTCTCTGTTCTCTGTGGTCTCTCTCTGGTCTCTGTGGTCTCTGTAGTCTCTTTGTAGTCTCTGGTCTCTGTGATCTCTCTGTGGTCTCTGTGGTCTCTCTGTGGTCTCTCTGTTGTCTCTGTAGTCTCTCTGGTCTCTGTGGTCTCTCTCTTGTCTCTGTGGTCTCTGTAGCCTCTCTGGCCTCTGTGGTCTCTCCGGTCTCTGTGGTCTCTCTCTGGTCTCTGTGGTCTCTCTCTGGTCTCTCTGTGGTCTCTCTGGTCTCTCTGGTCTCTCTCTGGACTCTCTCTGGTCTCTGTGGTCTCTCTGTGGTCTCTCTCTGTTCTCTGTGGTCTTTCTCTGGTCTCTGTGGTCTCTCTCTGGTCTCTGTGGTCTCTGTAGTCTCTTTGTAGTCTCTGGTCTCTGTGATCTCTCTCTGGTCTCTGTGGTCTCTCTGTAGTCTCTCCGTTTCTCTCACGTGCCGCAGCATTCTGGATCAGCTGGAGAGTCCTCAGGGACTTATTGGGACAGCCTGATAATAAGGAATTGCAATAATCCAGCCTAGACGTGACAAATGCATGGACTATTTTTCTGCATCTGTTTGAGACAGGATCTTCCTGATGTTTCAATGTTACGGAGGTGAAAGAAGGCAGTCCTTGAAGTTTGTTTTACATGGGAGTTAAAGGACATGTCCTGATCAAAGACAACTCCGAGATTCCTCACGGTGGCGCTGGAGGCCAGGGCAATGCCATCTAGGGTAACAATATCCTTAGATACTGTGTTTCTGAGGTGTTCAGGGCCGAGAACAATAACTTCTGTCTTGTCCGAGTTCAACATCAGATGATTGCAGGTCATCCAGGTCTTTATGTCCTGAAGGCATGCTTGGAGCTTGGCTAACTGATGAGGTTCTTCTGGCTTGATCGATAAATATAACTGGGTATCATCCGCATAGCAATGAAAATGTATGGAGTGTTTTCTAATAATATCCCCTAAAGGAAGCATATATAAGGTGAATAATATCGGTCCAAGTACAGAACCTTGTGGAACTCCATGACTAAATAAATACGACTTAAACCAGCTTTGTGCGGTTCCTTTGATGCCAATTAAATGTTCCAGTCTCTGTAATAGGATATGATGGTCGATGGTGTCGAATGCAGCACTAAGATCTAACAAAACAAGTACAGAGACAAGTCCTTTGTCTGATGCAGTCAGAAGGTCATCTGTAACTTTCACCAGTGCTGTCTCTGTGCTATGATGAGCTCTGAAACCTGACTGAAAGTCCTCAAGCAACTTATTGTCATGTAGAAAGTCACACAGCTGGTTGGCGACTGCTTTCTCAAGAATCTTGGAGAGAAAGGGAAGGTTAGATATAGGTCTATAGTTGGCTAAAACCTCTGGATCAAGAGTGGGCTTTTTAAGAAGAGGTTTAATTACAGCTACTTTAAAGGACTGAGGTACGCAGCCTGTTAATAAAGACAGATTGATCATGTCTAGTAAAGAAGTGCTGACTAAAGGTAAAACCTCTTTGAGCAGCCAGGTTGGGATGGGGTCTAAGAGACAAGTTGATGGCTTAGATGAAGAGATGGTTTTAGTAATTTGGTGAAGGTCAATGGGAGAAAAGCAATCTAAATATACATCAGGTTTTACAGCTGTTTCTGAGGTTCCTGTGTTTGAAGGTAAGGTACCACCTGAAGACAGGAGGTGATCAATTCTGTCTCTAATAGTTAGAATTTTATCATTAAAGAAGCTCATGAAGTCATTACTGCTGAGGGTTATAGGAATACATGTGACTCTCTGTCAGCCTGGCTACAGTGCTGAAGAGAAACCTGGGGTTGTTCTTGTTCTCTTCTATTAATGTTGAGTAATAGGCTGCTCTGGCTTTACAGAGGGCCTTCCTATAAGTTCTAAGACTATCTTGCCAAATTAGACGTGATTCCTCCAGTTTGGTGGAGTGTCATTTCCTTTCAAGTTTCTGCACTGTTTGCTTTAATTTGCGGGTTTGGGTGTTATACCATGGAGCCGACTTTCTTTGTTTGCAGTTAGTCTCTGTGGTCTCTATGGTCTCTGTAGTGTCTGTGGTCTCTGTAGTCTCTCTGGTCTATCTCTGGTCTCTGTAGTCTCTCTGGTCCCTGTGGTCTCTCTGTGGTCTCTGTGGTCTCTCTGTAGTCTCTCTGTTCTATGTGGTCTCTCTGTGGTCTCTGTGGTCTCTCTGTAGTCTCTCTGTAGTCCCTGTGGTCTCTCTGTGGTCTCTGTAGTCTCTCTGGTCTCTCTGTGGTCTCTGTAGTCTCACTGGTCTATCTCTGGTCTCTGTAGTCTCTCTGGTCTCTCTGTGGTCTCTCTGTAGTCTCTCTGGTCTATCTATGGTCTCTGTAGTCTCTCTGGTCTCTCTCTGGTCTCTCTGTAGTCTCTCTGGTCTCTCTCTGGTCTCTCTGGTCTCTCTGGTTTCTGTGGTCTCTGTGGTCGCTCTGGTCTCTGTGGTCTCTCTGTAGTCTCTCCGTTGTCTCTCCATTGTCTCTGTGGTCTCTCTGGGGTCTCTCTGGGGTCTCCCTGTGGTCTCTGTGGTCTCTTTTTAGTCTCTGTGGTCTCCCTGTGGTCTCTGTGGTCTTTCTGTGGTCTCTTTGTAGATGTTTTGTGTCTCTTTAAGTCTCTGTGGATGTTTTGTGTCTCTTTGTGGTTGTTTTGCATCTTGTGGATGTTTTGTGTCTCTTTGCATCTCTTTGTGGATGTTTTGCGTCTCTGTGGATGTTTTGCGTCTTTGTAGATGTTTTGTTACTCTTTTCGTCTCTTTGTGGTCGTTTGTGTCTCTTTGTTTCTCTTTGTGGATGTTTTGCGTCTCTTTGTGGATGTTTTGCGTCACTGTGGATGTTTTGTGTCTCTTTGCGTCTCTTTGTGGATGTTTTGCATCTCTTTGTAGATGTTCTGTGTCTCTTTGCGTCTCTTTGTGGATGTTTTGCGTCTCTTTGTATATGTTCTGTGTCTCTTTGCGTCTCTTTGCGGATGTTGTGCATCTCTGTCGATGTTTTGTGTCTCTTTGTAGATGTTTTGTGTCTGTTTGCGTCTCTGTGGATGTTTTGTGTCTCTTTGCGTCTCTTTGTGGATGTTTTGTGTCTCTTTGTGGATGTTTTGTATCTCTTTGCGTCTCTTTGTGGATGTTTTGCGTCTCTTTTTGGTCGTTTTGCATCTCTTTGTGGATATTTTGCATCTCTGTCGATGTTTTGTGTCTCTTTGTAGATGTTTTGTGTCTCTTTGCGTATCTTTGTGGATGTTTTGTGTCTCTTTGTGAATGTTTTGCGTCTCTTTTTGGATGTTTCGCGTCTCTTTGTGGATGTTTTGCGTCTCTTTTTGGATGTTTCGCGTCTCTTTGTGGATGTTTTGTGTCTCTTTTTGGATGTTTCGCGTCTCTTTGTGGATGTTTTGTGTCTCTTTGCGGATGTTTTGTGTCTCTTTGTGAATGTTTTGCGTCTCTTTTTGGTAGTTTGCGTCTCTTTGTAGATGTTTTGCGTCTCTTTTTGGTCGTTTTGCATCTCTTTGTGGATGTTTTGCATCTCTGTCGATGTTTTGTGTCTCTTTGTAGATGTTTTGTGTCTCTTTGCGTATCTTTGTGGATGTTTTGTGTCTCTTTGTGAATGTTTTGCGTCTCTTTTGTGGATGTTTTGTGTCTCTTTTTGGATGTTTCGCGTCTCTTTGTGGATGTTTTGTGTCTCTTTGCGGATGTTTTGTGTCTCTTTGTGAATGTTTTGCGTCTCTTTTTGGTAGTTTGCGTCTCTTTGTAGATGTTTTGCGTCTCTTTTTGGTCGTTTTGCATCTCTTTGTGGATGTTTTGCATCTCTGTCGATGTTTTGTGTCTCTTTGTAGATGTTTTGTGTCTCTTTGCGTCTCTTTGTGGATGTTTTGTGTCTCTTTTTGGTCGTTTTGCATCTCTTTGTGGATGTTTTGCGTCTCTGTGGATGTTTTGTGTCTCTTTGTAGATGTTTTGTGTCTCTTTGTGTCTCTTTGTGAATGTTTTGCGTCTCTTTTTGGTAGTTTGCGTCTCTTTGTAGATGTTTTGTGTCTCTTTGTGTCTCTTTGCGGATGTTTTGTGTCTCTTTGTGGCATTTAGTACCTGAACTGGTGTTCAGAACATAGTTTTTATGTTCAGGACCATTGAGGTGGTTTATTAAAGAAACATTTGAAAATAGGGGGAAATGCTCCTTACACTACGCAATCTTTTCATTGTTAATAAAAACTGAGAATTGTGGGAGAAAATTGTGATCTCAGTTCTGACTGGAACAATGCTGCCATCTGTCCCTCCAGCTGACAATATCCTTAATATCCAGATGGACTTTTCCTCAACTATCTCACACGTGTACTCACCAGAGAACTCTGTGTGGATGCATTATGAAGGTTTACAAGCACAGCTGCTTGGTCACCAAACGGACGTATCTCATTGGTCATCTGGAAACAGGAAATAGTCAGGAAACGATTTGATTTGTTATGAGAGATGATCAAGTGAAAGTGAACAGTACTTACATGGAGAATTTTGCTGTCGTCCTTCAGGTTCAGGGTCACAGCACATGGTGATGAACCTGTCAGTTGTCCCAGAGAGAGATGAAAGTCTGATCCAGGACCAACAGGAGAGTCTCCAATGTGCGAGTCCACAGTGGTCACACGGCCGTAATCTGCCAGAAGACAGACGTTTTTGGTTCCAGAGCTGAAATGGCTTTTAAAGCAAATTGCGAGTTTGCCTCCGCTGATGTCCACCTGTAAACATCAGAGACACAACAGATGAAACGACAACATGATGAAGTGGACTGTGTTGCTGGGAATTCTCTCCAAAATCTGCTCCCATTTCCTGGAATAATACACGTGGGAACCTGACAGGATTTGTGTGCTCGTGCTGAAGACTAGAGTTAGTTGTAGTTTGGTTTATTTGGACTGCAGAAATCAACTTTACTCACATACAGCGTTTTGTAAAGCTTTCCAAAATATGGGATGGGACAACTGCTGATGTCTATTTGAGAGGAGGTGGCACCTGCAGACATGGAGACAAGTGAGAGTTCACAGGTAAGTCAGTCGATGTTAGGCAACGAAAAAAAGTAAGGTTTTAAAATAAAGCCACAATTTCAAATGAATGTTTTAAGCAAAAGGACTGACCAAACTGCGACTGTTTCACAAACTTAATCACGTGGTAGAAAACCTTTAGTTATGTTTAGGAAAAGTTTGGAAAAAACACTCTTAATGAATTCCACACGGGGGTCGCTCAACACCTGAACGCTGAACGCCCGCAGCGTTCAATAACCACGCTCGGGCGACACTCAACACTCGCGGTGTAATAGCTGCTGTGTGACTATTCATACCCGGCTGCAAATAGACACTCCGTTAAAATAATATGTCGGGACAATAAGATAAGAAGTTTCAAGATATTTCAAGAAAAGCGTGTAAATATTTTCAAAAAAAAAGGTTGTAGAACTTAATTAAAATATTAATATTTCAAGGAAAAGATATCGTAATATTTTACGAAAACGTTATTAAGAGAAAAAAGTCACAATACTTAAAACAACTGAATAATTTAAACTAATATTAACACGCTTAGAGAGCTCATCACGTCCATAAACTGATGGCGCAGGTGGAGTTGGAGGAAGTCAGGCGCATGCTCACCTGCGAGCGGGCCGAGTCCACTGACCTTCAAACGATAAATTACACATTTACAGTTTAACGTACACACTGTTCTCAACATCCATCGATGTCAGACGCAGTGAGTCTTAAAGACTCTCGAAGGCAACAAAACTAAAATATGTTGGAAACATTGTTCATCTTGAAGACAAACAGGTCTAGCGTGTCCATCAGAGCCGGTCTCTGCAGGACTAAAACACCTGGAGTCATTTCTATTGTAAAGGTCACCTGTTCTTCTCTGTAATGAGCTGACAGCTCTGAGATCTGCCTCAAACTAAAGAACCAGTGAGACAAGAGAGGAACAAGTCTGATGGGCATCTCTCAGACATCAGTGTTTGTCAAGCTCAAACGAGAGGCCGACACATGGCCTGCGTGACCCCCTCCACTACAGGAACCTAAGAGCCTGAAACCTGGAGCTTCCCCTGAACCTGTAGGAACCAGTAAGGTCTGGGCTCTGGGATCTGCTTTGTTCTCCTCTGTGTTTTACAACCAAAACGTTTCAGATAAACATTACTGACACAGTGACAGAGACACCAGTACAAACGTCACAGCTACACTTGCAGAGTTTATTCTGAGTTCTGTCATGAACTAATAAAAGGCATCAACACTTAATGACACTCTGTCAATAAAATAATGTAGGAAATAAAGAGCTGGAGACTCTTTTCTGTCTCAACACAGTCCAGTCGCAGCTCTGAGGAAACAAAGAATTATTCCTGTAGCTTTAATTATAGAAGTGACTCTGACTAACTCCTGGAGACACTTGTTTTTATGTGAAATAATAAAACTAAAATATATACAGTAAATCAGAATCAGCTTTATTGATTCTTTATTCTGATGAACAGTAAACGTGGTCCGTTGTGAATGTTAGGCCTGATTCATTATCACAGTCTGCTCCGGTTCGGTCCCAGTCCTGCTTGTCAGAGAGTCTTTTAAATTATATTTTCTCACCTGAATCTGCAGGTAACAAAGTGATTCTTCAGTTCCTGTGTGTCTTTTTTTAAACAAGAAATCACCACATACAAAAACAAAACAAATCAAGGTATCACGTTGATTAACCATCAATAACCAGTTAACATCGTATTGATCACAGCTGCTGCTTCCTGTCCTCGACTTCAGTCCTGTGGTGTGTTTGCGGAGACAGAGACAGACACAGAGTGTAGTTTTACCTTCTGGAGGTTTCGTGGACGCTGCTGCAGGACTCTGAGGAGACAGACTGATGTTCTAGGTGTCTCTGGAGGAAACTGTTCTGTGTTTTAGTGCTGACGTCTCACAGATTCTTGTCATGTTTCTGTCTCCACAAACTGATTCAGTCCCTGGCATTTTCTGGCAGTTCAACCTTTAAACACCATTAAAGGTGAAGAGCGACAAAGACAAAGATCCTTCACAAAGTATCTATTAGTAATTGACAGTTTGAAAATGAATTCAGTAATGATAATACAATGCATGCACATTACCTCAGGCATCATTCATTAATCCAGAATCTTTGAAAGGACTCACCGTCAGACTGTTTGTGGTGCTGAACCAAAGTCATGTAGTTACAGCGCTGAAGGAAAAGGGAAGCACACACACATCTCCAGGACAAAGCTGACTAATCTCAATTTCACCTATTTATTTTGTTTCATCAAAATAGTTGACAACTAATTTTCATTCAATCGAATAATTGAGTAATCGTTGCAGCTGTAAATGTAAAAAAAAAACCTAAACACACATTGTGACCGGTCACCATGACGATTATAATATCAGATTTTGCCTCCATAAAGTTTATGAGCCAATCAGCTCATTTGCTGTCAAACTCTGAGTGACGGCTCCTCCAACAACAACCTGTTTTGTTTACGTCACATGACAGACTCTGGTTAGAAGTGGGCGGAGCTCAGCTGTAAAAAGGTGATGTCATGTACTTCCTTCCTTTAAACTGTACCTGTAAGCCTGTTGTTCGCTCTGCTCCTGTGATTGACACGTCCCGCCTCCACCTCAGGTTCACCTCGGAGCCAGCTGTCCAATCAGCTCCTCAGACGTCACCTTTCCCACCACAGGGGTCTACACTCCATCCGGGGATGATCCTGTTACTGAGAGGGGTTTCTAATATTTTGTCCACACTGATTGATATTCATGAGGTGGATAAAATATTAAAAACACTTTTCAGCAACAGCAGCTAAAACTACAACCTCCAAAATGATCCTACAGGTGAATCAACACAAAGTGAACATTAGAGGCTTCCTGAAGGAGGATTTATTACATGAAGCTCCGCTCAGACTGTTCCTGTCTTTGGGTTGAGGGTCACCTGCTCTGGTCAATGATTTAACTCCCCCCTGTTTTTGAGAGATCGTTTAAGGATGCGTCGACCATTTTCACATGATTTCAAAAAGTCTGAGATTGGGAACATTGTTCTTCTTGATTTTTGAATATGATATTTATCCAACAGATAAAGACGTTTTATACAGTCAATCATCAACCATTCTGTTGTTAGTGTGAACAGATACTAATAAAACCTTAAATTCAGAAAGATAAATGAAATTACTAAATATTAACAAAGAAATATAATTATAATACAAAAGTATGTATAAAATAAGATATAATGATAAGCAAATATAAAAAAATAAGTTCAAAAATAAATGAACGAATGACGGAAACGTGTTTTCATAATGTTTAAAGAAGAGGAAAGTGAAGTTTGGAGGAGAACACGTCACATCAAGCGCCGGTCGACGGCCTGACGTAAAAAAATGCCGTCGCAACCAGGAAGTGACGTCGCTGCCTTCCGTCAGATTGTGTTGATGTTTTGTGGACTGGACGGGCTGGAGAACGGGAAGAGGGAGACGCGTTTTGTTTTTGTTCAACTAAACCGTCGAAAAGAAGCCGAGTCGTTGTGTCTGTCGTCCGTTTCGGTTCGTTAAGAGCCTTAGCTCGGTGAGTAGAGCCGAACGGCCGGGCCGGAGGGCGAACACACCGCAGCATTTGATCTAGAAAGGGAGGACTCGTCACCCTCTGACCCCCTCCCTGCCTCCCTCACA